>NW_004949221.1:356228-357920 GCF_000317375.1 Microtus ochrogaster | reverse complement strand
GAGGTAGGTTGATTCCCAGTTTTCTGAGAAACCACCATACTGATTTCCCAAGTGGTTGTACAAGGTTGCATTTCCACCAGTAATGGATGAGTGTTCTTCTTATTCCACATACTCTCCAGAAAAAGCTATCATTAGTGTTCTTGATCTTAGCCATTCTGATAGGTGTATGATGGTATCTCAGAGTTCTTTTGATTTGCATTATCCTGGTAGCTAAGGAAATTGAACATTTCCTTAAGGATCTTTTGGCCATTTAAAATTCTTCTGTTGAGAATTTTCTGCTTAGTTCAGTACCCCATTTTTTAATTGGGTTATTTAGAATTTTAATGTCTAATATCTTGAGTTCTTCATATATTTTGGAGATTAGTCCTTTGTCTGATGTGGAATTGGTGAAGATCTTTTCCCATTCAGTAGGCTGCCTTTTTGTCTTATTGACTGTGTCCTTTCATGATAAAGGTATTGGAGAGATTGGGGATACAAGGATCATATCTAAATATAATAAAAGCAATATTCAGCAAGCCGACAGCTAACATCAAATTACATGGAGAAAAACTCAAAGTGATTCCACTAAAATCAGGAACAAGAGAACGCTGTCCACTCTCTTCATATCTCTTCAACACAGTTTTTGAGGTTTAAGCAGCAGCAATAATCCAACAACAACAAAAAAAAATCAAGGGGATTTGAATTGGAAAGGAAGAAATCAAATTTTCATTATTTGCAGATGATATGATAGTTTACATAAGTGACCCCAAAAACTCTACCAGAGAACTCCTACAGATCATAAATACCTTCAGCGATGTGGCAGGATATAAGATCAACTCCAAAAAATTAATCTTTCTCCTATATGCAAATGATAAAGAAGCTCAGAGGGAAAACAGAGAAACATCACCTTTCACGATAGCCACAAATCACATAAAGTGTCTTGGGGTAATACCAACAAAGGAGGTGAAAGACCTATTTGAGAAGAACTTTAAGTCTTTGAAGAAAGAAATTGAAGAAGACACCAGAAAATGGAAAGATCTCCCATGCTCTTAGATAAAAAGGATCAACATAATAAAAATGGTAATACTACCAAAAGTAATCTATAAATTCAATGCAATCCTCATCAAAATATCAACACAATTCTTCACAGACCTTGAAAGAACAATAATCGACTTCATATGGAAAAACAAAAAACCCTGGATAGCCAAAACAATCCTATACAATAAAGGAACTTCTGGAGGCATTTCCATCACTGATATCAAGCTTTATTACAGACCTACAGTAATGAAAACAGCTTGGTATTGGAATCAAAACAGAGAGGTTGATCAATGGAATTGAATTGAAGATCCAGATATTAATCCACACAGCTATGAACACCTGATTTTTGACAAAGAAGCTAAAATTGTACAATGGAAAAAAGAAAGCATCTTCAACAAATCGTGCTGGCTTAACTGGATGTCAACCTGTAGAAGAATGAAAATAGATCCATATCTATCGCCATGCACAAAACTCGAGTCCAAATGGATTTAAGACTTCAATATAAATTCGACCACACTGAACCTGATAGAAGAGAAAGTGGGAAGTATTCTTCAATGCATGGGTACAGGAGACCACTTCCTAAATATAATACCAGTAGCACAGATACTAAGAGCAACAATAAATATATTGGACCTCCTGAAACAAACCCTAATTCTTTTTTTTTTTTTTTTTTTT
>NW_004949221.1:349975-355772 GCF_000317375.1 Microtus ochrogaster | reverse complement strand
GTTCCTTGTAAATCTGTCTCACCATGGACTTCTGCTGACAGTGCTTGTCTACTTCATTAACTTCACTTTCCCAGTGAGCACCCAGGATTTTAGGCTATCATAAATAAATCATGTTGTCAAGGTCACCAGATCCTCATCCTGCATACTCAGACCTCATTCAGGGTGAAGAAGGTATATGGAACAAGATGGAAGAAGACACAAATTCAACATAACAGTAATTGTGAAGATACTCCATGATAGAGATCCTGATCAGGAATCTGAAATCCATGCCAACACAGAATACTTTTACTCTGTGTTTAGACTAAAACAGATAATGGATCTACTTTATAAAGCAGTTGGAGTTAAAAATCCTGTGTATTCTAGCATTAGTTTGCTATGGTTAATTGACTTATTGATAAAATAATTCTGTGAGCACTGTTGCATAGGAAATTGAAGTGTTTGAGGACATAGAAAGTTAATTACATCCCTGGAAATTTTAAACTGACCATTTTTAATTTTTAAATGAGAATCTCAGAGATTTGCAGTCTTGACACCTCACTATCCTGGAACATAGCTTCTCCCAGGTGCCTCCTCTATGAGGTTTCTTGATTTCCATAGGTGCATTCTCGTCTATATTTTTTATGTATAAAATTTTTGTCATTGGTTATCCTTGGCACATTTACATACACTACCTTCTAAGATATCACTGATTTTGGAGCTTTTCTTTCACTATGACAAATATGTAACAGAAAATGCTGATAGTGTAGTGGAAAGTGAGAGGCAGGTAGATCTCTGTGAGTTCAAGGCCACTGTTGCATACATAGTTAATTCCAGTACAACCAAAGCTACATAGTGAAACCCTTTCTGAAAGAAAAAGAAAGAAAGAAAGAAAGAAAAAAAGAAAGAAAGAAAGAAAGAAAGAAAGAAAGAAAGAAAGGAAGGAAGGAAGGAAGGGAGAGAGACAGACAGACAAAGTTCTGATGCAAAAGTTTCACATAAGCTGGGCAGTGGTAGCACACGCTTTTAATCCCACCACTCAGGGAGGCAGAGGCAGGCAGAACTCTGTGAGTTTGAGGCCAGCCTGGTCTACAGCGTGAATTACAGGACAGGCTCCAAAGCTACAGAGAAACCCTGTCTCAAAAAAAAACCAACCAACCAAAACAAACAAACAAACAAAAAAGCTTCCACGTGACACTCCACCTTGTCATGACATATCAAGACCACACAGATAATCTGAATCTTCAGTGTAGAGTCAAGAAGTTAGAACAGGGGGCTAGAGAGATGGCTCAGTGGTTAAGAGCATTGCCTCCTCTTCCAAAGGTCCTGAGTTCAATTCCCAGCAACCACATGGTGGCGCACAACCATCTATAATGGGGTCTGGTGCCCTCTTCTGACTGGCAAGCATACACACAGACAGAATATTGTATACATAATAAATAAATATTAAAAAAAAAGAAGTTAGGACAGCTCACCTGTTTCAGCAGAGTCTGAGCCTTCACTGTCTTTTCACAGACACACACATATGAGGGCAGAGACTTTCCATTAGATGTAGGTATAATTAACATCTTGTCTCTTGCCTCCCGTATTAAATGGAAATCCCAAAGAATGTGAAACTAGAATCAACACTGGGATTGGACGGTTTCATGCCTGAATCTCAAGGACTGTGACACCTGGTCTGTGGCCACTGAACTATATCCTGGTCTTATTGGTGGTCTGAATTTAAGTGCCACAGTCAGGGAAAAATTGAGATAACTTTGGAGCAATAAATAACAGAGATATCATGAGGAGAAGGAATGGCTCATGGACATCATTGCCAGAGGGATGCTTACTAAAAATCCATGCTTTGGGACGAGGTCATTCCTGATCTCTGCACTTGAGCCATGAAAGATATGTACATGGATGTCAGTGGGAACCTCAGGGGTTTGTATGATGATAAATATGGAATATAAAAGGAGAAATTCAATGCTATTTTAGGACCTGATGAGTTTTCTGAATACTATAATATACTGACACAGAAAGAAAAAATTCACTGGAAACAACCAAATGAGATCTGTGTGCAATGTCAGTGGAATCTGAGTAGCGCCTGAAGCTTAGAAGAATCTAAGTGAGGAGGGACAAAACTTCATGGAGTTCACAGATGAAGAGGGATATGGTTATGATCTTGATCTCCACGAGTGCTACCTCAACTACATTAACCAGATGGCATCTGAGAAACTGGATTGCATCACATACTTGGTAAATTTGACAAGTTATTTGACATTCCTAAAGGAAGAAAGGCTGCAGAGTATAAGAGATACCTGGAGACACTGTTGGAGTACATCCATTATTGCGCAGAAAGGGAGAAACCCCTTCGGGATATAAATTTGCTCTTTGGGAAGATTAAGACTGGCCCTGAGAATTTTGGGATAATGGTACCTCTCAAGGATGGCTGAAAGAGACAAGTAGTGTCTTGACCCATGCTAGAACCTATCTTGCCTCTCTAAATTCTCCTTCTAGGGGCGGTGGTTGGCTTTCCTGGGTCTGGAAAAGTCGAAATCTGCACCAGTAACTTTATGTATGAATTGTAGTGAGACCTTAGAAGAGCCACTTCAGGCTAAGCAGCACCAATAAGAAGTCACTGGAGTCACTCTATACCACTCTGAGAGCCAAAAGTCCCAAACCAAAGGGCACAAAAAAGACACTGAAAGGAACAAAGACACTGCTTTTCTGGAAGTCCAAATTATGGATACGTGGAGATTTTGGGGGAATAGTGACAGCTCACTCATGAAAATGTACAGCAAAAGTAAGCCGAGACAGAAGAAGAGCAAGAAGAAAGAGAAGAATAAGCCACTGAGAACTGAAGAGAAGATAAAGACAAAGAAATCATTTACAACATCCCAAACCTGCCCTAGGCTGGAATGTCAAACCCATCCCCCACTGTCTATATAATCTTCATGGCCCGAATATCAATTACAACTCTAAGATTTGTGGAAACTACACCTACCAAGTTCCAAAGGCCTTCCAGGGGCACTTTGTTGAATGGTGTCATGCTCTAGGCATGAGGTGTGTGGGTAGCCCAAACACGACTCTCTTTGCAAATATGACAAGAATTGGTGATCCTGTCTCCTTGGGGGCAAAGCTGAACCTGCAAAAGACTTCAGAAGAATGGCAGGCTGAGACATAGGAAGAATATGAAGACTCCAGAGGATATCTTATGAACAGGAAGCTATACTACAATCTGAAATGACAAAACTCTAGTGGCTGGCTTACACAGGCTTCTCTGAGATTTCCTGTTTCCTATTTACTCCAACCAAAGACTCATAAAGACATTTTGCTATGTAATCAGTCTAATGTTCATCTTGTAGAAACATGACATGTTGGCATATTTCAGAATTGAGATGTATTAAAAAGTGTAAACCACTTTTGGGTGGGCTACTCAGTCTAGGGGTTGTAATCCACCCTGCAGTCTGTTATTCCAGGGTCCCGGAGAGGCACTATCTAGAAGATATGAGCTAGGAGACAAGAAGGAGGCTAATCGGGGGTTCCTGTCAAAGCCTCCTTTTATTAGAGATGGGGTACAGCTTATATAAGGTAAGGAGTTGGGGGGTGGGCACAGGGGCCTGGGCTCTTGCCAGGTTCACCTTGGTCACATGGTCCAGGAGGTTACCTTCGGTCAGGTCACCTAGGCCAGAAAGTCACGAGTTGACACACCTAGTTCTCTAGATAGTTTGGAATGTGGGGTGGGTTCCGCTAACAGATAGCTCTCCATTAACAGCCAATTTGGGTGTGGGGTAGGCTCTGTCAATAGAACGATTCCTTACACAATTATGCGTGTGGGGTTTTCTGTAGACTCCCCAGGATGATGGTTCCTGCAATGATTTTAGGAGGAAATGGCTCCTGACAAAAAAGAACTGTGAGAAAATAAAACTAGCCTTTAGTCTGGAAAAAATAAAGACACACACACAGAGAGACACACACAGACACATATATTCTATAACAAAGTGTCTTACTCAATTCCAGGAAGAAGCATTGTATGCTTGCTAAATTTGCATCATAGTAGTAATGTATTAATGTTGTGTATGCAATTCATCTTCTCTTTTCTTGGGTACTGAGGGAAGTTATTTTATCTTAATTTCCAAAGGAATTCATTGGCTCACTACTGACAGGAGAAGATACTCTGGGAAGGAAAGCAGTGACTTAGGAGAACCAACACTGACAAGTGAGATGATGCTCAGTGGTCCCATAGGACCCTCAGGGGAAAATGCATCATTTTCTCAGGATTTCCCAAACTGCCAAGGTAGACTGTAAGAACAAACATGGCCATCATAGCCAGTACCAAAGAGAGTTTCCAGAGAGTTCTACAAACCCTGGGTGACTCACTGGGGATATCTGACCTACCTTTGATCCAAGGTTTGTAATTCATAAGTTGGTAATTTGCTATTTTCTCTGAATTCTTCTTTTCTGTAAGGGACAGCCTCTCTCCCTCCCATCTCTGCAGCTAAACCACTTCAGAAATTCTCTTTCCTCGACTTTCACCCTTTCCAGGCCACAGACCCTCATCTCACACTTCAGATTCTCTCTTAATGACTTAGACACCAGTGCTCAAGGGAGGAAATTTAACTGATTTCATATAAGATAGCAGAATATTTATCATTGTTCATCCCAAGCAGGTAGTAATACTCCCTGAAGTATAGAAAGCTGCAGTTGATGTGCTGCCAGCGTGTCTTGCTCAGTCCGGTCAAGGAACCAGTGGGCAACATTAGTCAGTTCTGGTCTGGGACCAAGTGGACAGTGATGTCTGCATGGATGATGAAGGAAGGGACAATGCCTGTGCTGAAAAGAAGTATGAGCAAAAGAACTTACTGCTCTGTGAGCTTCAGTCACGCGCTCAGTGTGTATCTGCTGCTCTGAAAGCTCTGTGAAGCATCAGTCTGCATCATCCACAAGGTTATCTTCAAGTCAGAAAGATGACAAGTCATGGTAAGGACCCAAGTGCTTTGTAAATAGACAGGATGAAAAAATAAAGGAGACCCATGAGGAGGCTCTGAGAGTGTAGGAACAGCCCTCCCTCATACTCACTAGAAGTTACTGGCTGAGAAAAAGAGTTTCACTTGCAACTATTTTTGGCCTCCATAGAGTATAAAAAAATAAACAGAGAGTGCATGGATTTTAATGACATTTGTTACTGTCTATTATGCCAGTAAATACCTGATTCTTGGTTCAGAACCAAGGTAAAGCAAATCCTGTCACCTGGAGGAGAGATTTGCCCAGTCTGACAGAACAAATGTGAGGACAGCACCGGTGTGATCGGTGTCCTTGCATGAACTGGAATGTGGCTTATACCAGGCTTACTGTGGAAATAGAGAAACTGGGCCATTTTGCAACAGGATCTAAATTGCATTATCAGCACATATCTTCCCTTTTGCTGAAAGGCCTTAAGCATGTACCTCTCACCTACACAAGGAGTTACTAAGTCACCTCAGATCAGGAAGGAGACCCTCAGGTCGGAGTAGTTGCTGTACAATACTGTCCTGCAAACTTAGTTTTCAAGATGGGTGTGATACTGTATTCCTGTAATACCAGCACTCAGGACTCAGACAGTGTTGTAAAGTAGGATCATGCTAGAGGCATTTCTTTCTGATATTATTATAACTTAGGTATTATTATAACTTGGGTATCTTAAAACGTCGAGATAATAATGTAGCCCAAATGTCTCTGCTTTAAAGTTGTGAGCACATTCAGAAGTGGATTTATTCAAAGAGGAAGCTGAGAAATAGGCAGATCTCCCAAGTATCATATCCAGAAATCCCCTTTGCTCCACTGTTTAGGGAAAACATTC
>NW_004949221.1:342959-349648 GCF_000317375.1 Microtus ochrogaster | reverse complement strand
ATATAAAGGACATTGAAAAAGTAATCTCTCAATCTCTCTCTCTCTCTCTCTCTCTCTCTCTCTCTCTCTCTCTCCCTACTTGGCCTAGATCTGACTAGCAGTTCTATCCTTTACTGGCATTAGAGGCTATTTCTTAGGAATTCCCGGGAATACCTTTGCACACAGAAACATCTGCTGACTAACAATAGGGCTCCTCACCTTATTTGTCTCTATGTACTCTGGTAACTTGGAGACTATACTCTGCATTAGTATTCATTTTCAAGAGATTGACTTGGATTTCAGGAAGGAAACTCCTACAGGAATGGAGCCATCATCCAGCCCAGACTAATCACAGTGTTGTGCTCTGGCTCCTACTTTTTTCTCAGTGTAGTCTGAAGACCCTGCACCTGCTAGGTAAAAAGTAAGGACAGTTTGCCGAAACTCAGCATGAAGCCACTCTTGTTTGGAGTCCTAAACTCTCTTTTAATTGTTAATATTCCAGGCACATTAATACCTGTGGTACAGAAAAAACACTCCACTGCACATTTTGCAGAGAGCTGTACAAACTAACCACCAGGAGGAAAGAGGCAAAGTGCTTAAGGAAAGCTGGAAGAGGAAGGTGTCAGCAATTGGAGGCCACAAGTAAGTACAAATGAAATGCAAATCACTGCAGTTTGGGAAAGCTCTGGGCCTTTCCAGAACCCAGTTTCCTTAGTCCTTGAGTACAATCTAACCCTAAGGGAGGTGCTCTTGTCACTCAGACATCAATAGCCAATCAGGATCTCGAGGCAGACCGCCAGTCAGAAGGTGAGCGGGTGGGCTCTTCCAGACTTCCGGTGCAGGCTAGGATCCGTATCTGAGCAAGCGCGTGTGCTGTGGTGTTCTGTGCTGAGAGCAGTGCTGCAGGGAGCTGTGTGGGGCCAGGGAGAGCTCGGAAGCTGCGACATGGTGAGTGAGGTGCTGCTCTGTTCAGGCGGGGAGGAGTGGATGCCTGAGCCTTGGGAGCCACGTGGTTAGCTTCTGCCCCTTCCCCCAGCGGGCAGAGGCAGGCAGCCAAAAATGGCATTCTATAAAGTCCTTGCATCTCGCTGGCCAGGGTTGTAGCCTCTGAATAACATTCCATCTGGGTCTCCATCTGCTTAGAGCAGTTGGAGCAGGGTGAATGAAAGCGGGTGCAGTTGTGAAACTGAAATTGCTGCTGTTTGGGGAAAAAGGGAAAAGTTTATTCGAAACTGGTGTCAAGAATAAAAAGGTAGATGCACACATTACAACAAAAGTTGTATTTTATTATGCTAGGGTGCTCATACAAGGTTCACAATCTGAATTCCCAACTGAAGGGCAAAACCTCTCTCCCAAAGTCTGCTATCCTGCCATTTTTCTAACCTGAAAGTCAGGTCCTGTCTTCACACAAGTCTCTGATCTGAAAAAGGAAGCATCAGGATCCAGGGGTAGACTCTCCAGCCCTGAGACAGATCAAGGTGACTTCTCACCAGATGACCAGAGCATAGCATTGCTCTTGATCTCTGCTTATACACTGTCCAATGGGTGTCATGGGGTTCAAGGACTATCTTGTTATCTCAAGTGAATAGGTCACTGAATTCTGTTTGTCTGGTAAAGCCTTCCATGTAGTGGGGCTCTTGACTAAGCTGTTTTTACATGTCAGAAAGCCAGTTTTTACTATGCTCATTAGAGATGTGTGTTTCCAGAGTTAAATGGGAGCAGAAAAAGAAGGTTGTTAGCTGAAGTGGGCCTTGTAAGCAGGGAGCCTAGAGGCTAACATTGGCCTTGACAAGTTAATAGGCACACCATCACGGTTCTGGCAGAGCCATAGACCCTCTAGCCAGAGAGGAGTTGTATGATTTAAATGTTTGTTTCAGGTAGGAACTTTCTTCAATCCCCTGAGGAAATGACGGCATTTGTCTAGGTGACTGACCTTGGCAAAAAGAATTTCTTGGGGTACCAGACACAGGGGACACAACCTGGTTATTAATGTCACCATGCTTTGGGTATCTAAAAATCAAGTTGCCATACTCAGAAATGCCTAGTTTCTCTAATAACTTCTAGAAGCGATTCATATTTAAAATATACTTGTAAAATCCATTTGGAGTTATTTTATGGATGTTATACACATGTCCTGGGTTGGATAGGGCTCCACTATTGTGCTGTGATGTAGAGGAGTAAAACTGAAGATAGAAAGGATTTACCAAAGCTTAGAAGAAAGAAAGTCACACTAAATAGGATTGATTCGTAACAGGTCTGCTTCCAATCTGTGGCAAAGTTAAGCCATATGCTAACCAGGCCTGTTAGCGATTAGGATGTTAAGATGTAAGTATAAACACACCAGGATGCAACTGTATGTTTACTAGGATGAACCAGGCATGTGATTGCAAACTGGAACAAAATAGAAAACTCTTGTTTATTACCAGCCACTAGTGCCATCCTATATCCGAGAGCAAGCCCATGAAAAGCCTCGCAGAAGAGCATTGCTAGGTTAGAACACCCATTAGGTGTTCCATATACCTCCATTCATGCAAAAAAGCATAGTTAGGCCAATGGGGAACAACACTGTGCATAACAATATTAGAAATGGATGAAGTGGTGTGTTGAGGGCTGGCCTGCTCAGTTGCTGCTTTCCACTATGTAGAGAAGGAACATAACTTCTCCAACTTTGGACCATACCTCCTAGAGCCAATAACAGCCTGAGGCCTAGCCCTTTCAGCTTTGCATAAGTCCCCAAGGTAGAGAGCAAAAACAGTTCCTGCTTTTAAACCAGGAATGTGCTTAGGAGATCTGATAAAAGTCTTTAGCCAGGGCCTTAGGAGAGAGGCTGCTTCAGATCCTCCGAATCTTAACTCTCCCTAGCACATGAGTCTGATTATGAATTCCATGACTGCTGTGAACTTGATCAGAATACACTTGAGACACCCTAGGTATCCCTTATGCCACCTTGTTTGCTCTAGCTCTTCCTGAATGAATTCCATTGTGTTAGAGTTTCTGTTGCTTCATGGAAGCTTCCCACTTCCTAAGGTTTCTGCCCTGGAAGTAGTTGACAAATGTTGTTCTTTTTAAGAAGCTTCCTTGGCATAAGATTGACTGTGCAAGACCTCCTACCCCAGGTTTTATCTTTTCTATCATCCCGTCTTCCTGGCATCTCCCCATCAGGACACAGTCATTGAAGAAAGGCCTGCTGTTTCAGCTAACTGGAGGACTTAAGAAATCCTTCTGGGAATATCTTTGCTGTGTAAATCTAACATCTGCCTGAGTGGCAACCTCCTTACAGTTCCTGTCCCTGTTTAACATGCTCCAAATATCACCTGGGACCTGAACCTCAAGGAGCTTTAAGGAGGACAGCATAGGTGAAGCGCACAATCTGATCCAGGCTGGCTCCTTGTTGAGCAGTAGTCAGAAGGCCATGCACAGTATTATTACAGAGAATCTACATTATTATCTCTGAAGTGTGCACAGTGTTTTCTCCCTGTAAGCACATGTTAATCTAGCACAGTTGCAACTTGAGTCTTGTAGAAAGATATTTCTGAGACAAGCTCTGTTACATTGACTTATGTGATCTTGAACCCAGTCTGTTGCTCCTCAAGGACCAACCTTGCTGTCTGCGCATTTAAATTTCTCAATTCTTCAAGAAAAAGGCTGTCCTCTTATATTTGTAAAATTACCAATTTGAATCATGTAGTGGAGTGTCCCTTGAAGAAATAGGAAAAGGGCTTTCATGTGGAGCATGGTTTCTGCCTTCAGAGCAGAATAGGAGGAATCATTTATTCTGTGGACTACAGGAGGCGACAGGTTAGGTAATTGCCAGAGAGCACAGAGTGAAGGTTAAGGCAGTCCACTACAGACTCACCATTGTGAACAAGGATCTCATTGGGTCAGACTGAATGACCTGTGTAATTTTACAACATTTGTTAATTCGTGCCCTGCGAATGAAAGCAGACCAGATTGAGGGATGTGCAATTTGATGAGAGTAGCTTGAGCTAATGAATATAGAGTTTCCAGTTATGAATCTCTCTGATGGGGGTATGAGCAATTCAGGTTGAAACAGTTAACCAGGTTGAGAGGTTTGAGACACAAGTCGCCCATTGGCTATTCCTATGTGTTAGGAAACAGATCACAGCAGCCAACATTGCAAATAGCAGCAAGGTCAATCAGAAGGTCCAGTACCTATAGGTTACTCAGATGGGGAAGCTCACCTCCCTCCTGCCCTGAACATATTCTCCTGTCACTGGTATTTTCTTCTTCCTGAGTTCTTCATTTTTATAAGTGGCAGAAACTCCTACTTCCTACTCTGCAACCAAACCTCCACAGAGGTTATCCTACCTCAGTTTTTTTTTTTTTTTTTTTTTTTTAGTTTTTTTCGAGACAGGGTTTCTCTATGGTTTTGGAGCCTGTCCTGGAACTAGCTCTTGTAGACCAGGCTGGTCTCGAACTCACAGAGATCCGCCTGCCTCTGCCTCGCGAGTACTGGGATTAAAGGCGTGCGCCACCACCGCCCAGCAGTTTTTCTCATCTCTAGCTGAAACTTTATCATAACATACTACAGGCCCAGTCTCAATGACCCAGGATAATGGTCAGGGTGGCCAAGTCACAGTTTTTTATTTACGGTGCTAACACAGCCAAACTGATGATAATAACTATCTTTTCAGGGTTAGTGTGAGGATCATACAGTCCAGTGACATAGAAACATTGAAGTCTGTATTATAATTTCTGAGAATGAGAAAGAGAGGTGGAAAGTGTATTGTCTTGTAGGCATATTCCAAAATTTTGGTACACTTAAAGTTAGATTAACAGCATTATTCCTCATTTAATGTCCATAAGCCTATAGTGGCCTGAATTAGAATGTAGTCACTTGATTGAAAATCCTTACAGGTATATGAAGCACTTTATTTCTTATCTCACTGATGGGTTACTATAGGGTGCTTATTGATATTTTAGTGTTAGGAGCCGTTTTCGAGGATGTTCCTCAGTAGGGATCTGATTTTTTGTGTCTGTAGCCTCACCCCATAACCTTTTCTTAGTGTCTACTTTCTTGTGGTCAACATTTATCACAATCCTTTTTTCTTGTGTTCTCATGTGTACACCATTATAGACGATGTCTGTGAATTACCAAAGATACCCCCGGAACAATTGCTTTTTATTCGTAAGTCATTTTGCTAGCTTGATTTTTTTTAATCGTTTTTTTATTCTTAAAGTACATACTTTTTTTGATCACAGGGATTCTTTTGTAGTCTTGTCTTTGTGTTTTTTGAGGCAGTGTTTCCTTGCACAGCCTATACTGTCCTTGAAATCAATTTGTAGACCATGCTGGATGTGAACTCACTGAGATCCACTTGCCTCTTTAAAAGTATCTCTGTAGTCTAGGCTGTCCTGGAACCCAAAGGTCTAACTGCCTCTGCCTCCACAGGGCTGGGATTAAAGGTATGCTCCAGCACACCTTGCTTTTTCATTTTTATATTATTAGCAGATTGGCCTAGAATGTATGGTTTTGTATATGTGAAGCACATACTGTTCTGCTGTGCTTTACCAATATCTTGACCTTGAACATTCTCAGAGTGTAATTCTTTATTCCAGCATGTCTTACATAAATGACCTTAAGACTGTATGAGCCTCCAGAGTCTTGGGATGACAGGTGTGTGACAGCCTTACCACCATTTGTGAATTTTTAAATTTTTTTTAGTAAATATGAATCAAAGCCTGCATGCACAGATATACACGACACTGCTGACTGATAACAACCATCAGAAGATGTCCGCAGAGTCCCTGGACTTGGAATTATGAATATTTGGGAACACCCGTGTAAGCACTGGCTATTGAAACTCCCTCTTCTGAAAGACCAACAAGCACTCTTAACTGCTGACCCCATCTCTCCTGCACTGTGCTATTTTTTCATGTTCAATGTTTGCATTGCTTACATTGGAAACTGTAACTGTTTAAGCAAGTACGCAGTTTTAGCTAGATCTTATTATTCTTACAGTTTATTTTTTTTTTTTAGATTAGTCTTTTTTATAAAAAGAGATTTTAAAAAAATACCAATCCAAGTTCCCACTCCCTTCCTGCCTCTCATTCCCTCCACACACACCCCACCCCACCCCCATCCAATCCTAAGAGAGGTACCCTGCACTGTGGAGGGTTCAAGGCCCTCCCTACTTTATCAGGCTGACCAAGGTATACATCCAAAGAGAATAGGTTCCCAAAAAGCCATTACATGCAGTAGGGATAAATCCTGGTGCCACGCGAGTGGCCCCTCTGTCTACCCCAGTCATGCAACTGTCAATGCATTCAAGTGTACTTCCCACTTTCTTTTCTATAAGGTTCAGTGTGGCTGGCTTTACGTTAAAGTCTTTGATCCATTTGGACTTGAGTTTTGTGCATGGTGATAGATATGGGTCTATTTTTATCCTTCTACATGTTGATATCCTGTTATGCTAGCACTACTCGTTAAGTATGCTTTTTTTCCCCCTTTTGATATTTTTTGCTTATTTGTCAAAAATCAGGTATTTGAAGGTGTGAAGGTGTATGGATTAATATCCGGGTCTTCTATTCAGTTCCATTGGTCCTCCTGTCTGTTCTTATGCTAATACCAGGCTGTTTTCAGTACTATAGCTCTGTAGTAGTGTTTGAAGTCAGGGATTGTGATGCCTCCAGAAGTCCTTTTACTGTACAGGATTATTTTGGCTATACTTTTTTTTTTTTTTTTTTTT
>NW_004949221.1:336114-342859 GCF_000317375.1 Microtus ochrogaster | reverse complement strand
TTTTTTTTTTTTTTTTTTTTTTTTTTTTTGCTTTTCCATATGAACTTAAGTACCATTCTTTCAAGGTCTGTGAAGAATTTCTCTGGGATTTTGCTGGGCATTGCATTGAATCTGTAGATTGTTTTTGGTAAGATTGCCATTTTACTATGTTAATTCTGCCTACCCAAAAGCTTGGTAAATCATTCCAGTTTCTGTTGTCTTCTTCAATTTCTTGCTTTAAAGATTTAAAGTTCTTGTCCTATAAGTCTTCCACTTGTTTGTTTAGAGTTACTCCGAGATATTTTATGGTATTTGTGGCTATTGTGAAGGGTGTTGTTTCTCTGATTTCTTTCCCAGACCTTTTATCATCTGTGTACAAGAGAGTACTGATTTTTTTTAGTTAATCTTGCATCCTGCCTGCTCCATTACTGAAAGTGTTTTTGAGTCGTAGAAGTTCCTTGGTAGAATTTTTGTGATCTCTTATGTAAACTATCATCAGCAAACAGTGAAAGTTTGACTTCTTTTCCGATTTGTATCCCCTTGATCTCCTTTTGGCATCTTATTGCTTTAGTTTGGACTTCAAGAACTATATTGAATAGATATAGAGAGAGTGGACAACCTTGTCTTCCTGATTTCAGTGGGATCACTGTGAGTTTCTCTCCATTTAGTTTTATGTTGGCTGTTGGCTTGCTGTATATTGCCTTTATTATGTTTAGGTATGTTCCTTGTATCCCTGCTCTCTCCAAGACCTTTATCATAAGGGATGTCGTATTTTGTCAAAAGATTCTTTAGCATCGAATGAGATGATTACATGGATTTATATTTCAGTTTGTTTATATGTTAGATTATGTTGACATATTTTCATATGTTGAACCATCCCTAAATCTCTGGGATGAAGCCAACTTGATCATGGTGATTTTGTTGATTTCAGCCCTCAATTTGATTATTTCTTGCCATCTTGTTCTCTTAGGTGAGTTTGCTTCTTTTTGTTCTAAAGTTTCTACATGTTCTGTTAATTCACTAGTTTTGGACTTTTACAGCTTCTTTATGTAAGCATTTAGTGCTATGAACTTTACTCTTAACACTGCTTTCATTGTGTCCCATGAATTTGGTTATGTTGTATGGTTATTTTCATTGAATTTTAGGAAATTTCTTTCTCAATCCGTTGAACATTGTTTAATTTCCATGTGTTTGTGCATTTTCTGGTATTAGGATTGCTGTTGACTTCTAGTTTTAAACCATGGTGATTTGATAAATTAGATTGAGTTATTCCAATTTTTTGTATTTGTTGAGATTTGTTTTGTTACCAAGTATGTGGTCAATTTTTGAGAAGGTTCCATGAGGTGCTGAGAAGAACCTCATTCTTTGTTGTTTGGATGGGATAGTCTATAGATGTCTGCTAAGTCCATTTGGGTTATAACATCTGTTAGTTCTCTTATTTCCCTGTTCATTTTCTGTCTGACTGACCTGTCTAGTGGTGAGAGTGGACTGTTGAAATCTCCCACTGTTAGCATGTGAGATTTAATGTATGATTTAAGCTTTAGAAGTGTTTCTTTTACATATGAGGGTGCCCTTGTATTTGGGGCATAGATGTTAAATATTGAGATTTCCTCTTTGCAGATTTTTCCTGTGACTAATATGAAATTTCTTTGTCTTTTTGACTGATTTTAGCTTGAAGTCTATTTTGTTAGATATTAGGGTAGCTACATCCACTTGTTTCTTAGGTCCATTTGATTGATACATTTTTTTCCCAACCCTTTATTCTGAGACAATGTCTGTCTTTGAAGTTGAGATGTGCTTCCTGTATGCAGAAGAAGGATGGATTCTGTTTTGGTATCCAATCTGTTAGCCTGTGCCCTTTTATAGGTGAGTTGAGTCCATTTACAATAAGGGATATTAACAGTGGTTGCTATCTTCTGTTAATTTAGTTTTCATTGTTGGTGATGTTAATTTGTGCATTTTTCCCTTCTTTGGGATTTGCTGCTATGAGACCATCAATTGTCTGTGTTTTTGTTGCTGTAGCCAACTTCCTTGGGTTGGAGTTTTCCTTCTAGTATTTTGTGTAGGGTTGGGTTTATGGCTGGGTATTGGTGAAATCTAGATTTGTCATGGAATATCTTGTTTTGTCTTTCTATGGTGATTGAAAGTTTTGCTGAGTATAGTAGTCTGGGCTGGTCTCTTAATGTTTGCATATCGCTTGACCACCACCTTCTGGCTTTCATTGTCTCCAATTAGAAATCAGGTTTAATTCTGATAGGTCTACCTCCATATATTACTGGCCTTTTTCTTTTGCAGCTCTTAATATTCTTTCTTTACTCTGTATGTTTAGTGTTTTGATTATTATGTGGCGAGTGGATTTTTTTTATCTAGTTTATTTGGTGTTATGTAAGCTTCCAAACATTCTCTTGAAATTATTTTTTAGGTCATTTTCTTTTGTTTCATCTATATTTGGTTGTTCAGGTCTTACTGTTGTAGAGTCTTTAAGTTTTACTGGTATTGTGTTGCTCTTTGTGGTGTTGTATGTGTTCTTACCTTCTTATCCTTTCCTCTAATAGGTGTGGTTGGAGCTATCTGAGATTCTTTTGATTAATATTCTAGGTGCCAGTGTATCCAAAGCTCAGATGGCTGTTCCTTGTGATACAGTCAGTGCCACAGTTCTAGTTACCCCATTGGTTACTCTATGTTCCTGGAGATAGCTCAGTGCTCCTGTGCTCTGCTCTGCTCCCTTGGAGTTTGCTGTCTCAGGCTTACTTTGGTTTAGGTTCCTGGATTTGACCTGTTTCTGTAAATCTTGCTCTGTTTCCACTCTTGCAAAGGTCCCTGGCTTGGAGTTGGTCCTGCAAAGGTCTCTTGCTCTGGTCTACTGCCTCAGATTTTCCAGGCTCTGGTGTGCCCATAACTGCAGAGGGCTTGCCTCAGGTTTACTCCCTAGAGGTCCCAGACACATGCTCAGACCTGCAGAGGTTCCAAGTTTCTGCCTGTTCCCTTTGATGTTCCAGATCATTGCCTGGACCCACAGAGGTCCTGGCTCAGTCCTGCTCCCTCTGAGGTCCCAGATTCGTGCCTGGCATTGCAGAGATCTCTGGTTTTTGCCTACTCCCTCGGATGTCACAGATTCACACCCAGACTGGCAGAGGTCCTGGCTCAGGCCTAGCTCCTGGGAGGTCCTAGACTCACACCCAGACCCACAGGGGTCCTTGCTAAGGTTTACTCCCTCGAAAATTCCAGATTCAAGTCTGGACCCTCAGCAGTCTCTGGCTCTGGCTCACTTGCTCAGTGTACCTGTTCCAGTGGAGATCACTGTCTCTGGCAACTCTTGTAACTTATATTCTGCATAATCTTATCTCTGTTAGCCACGTAGCTTAGTACCTTTTTCCACGAGTCAGTGACATCTTGCGGCCTCTGCGTTTGGGTGGCAACTGCAGACTGAATTCTTGCTCTTTCCAGGATTCTCCTCGTTCTTGTTGCCCTACCTCTACTTTCTACATTTGCCATGCCTCTACTTCCTGCCTGGTTACTGGCAAATCAGCATTTTACTAAATACATACAAGAAACAAATCTTCACAGGTCACCATTGTCCCACAGCACGTTGTGCCTTCATTTTCATTGAATTCAAGAAAGTCTTTAATTTCTTTCTTGACCCAGGGTTGTTCAGTAATTCATTGTTCAATTTCCATGAGAGTAGTCTTATTGTGAAATTCTAAGTTTAAACCATATGATAAGATACAAGGGATTACTCCACTTTTTTTTTTTTTTTTTTTTTTGGATCTGTGGAGGTTTGCTTTGTTACCAAGTATGTGATCAATTTTAGAGAAGGTTCCATGAGGTGCTGAGAAGGAGGTATATTCTTCCGTGTTTGGGTGGAATTCTATAGATGTCTGTTAAGTCTATTTGATTCATAACATCTATTAGTTCTCTTATTTCTCTGTTAAGTTTCTGTCTGGTTGACCAGTCCATTGGCAAAAGAGGAGTGTTAAAGTCTCCTACTCTTAGTGTGTGGGGTTTGATGTGCGATTTAAGTTTGAATAATCTTTCTTTTACAAATGTGGATGCTCTTGTATTAGGGGTATAGATGTTCAGGATTGAGACTTCATCATGGTGGAGTGTTCCTGTTATGAGTTAAAGTGTCCTTTTCCATCTGTCCTGATTGATTTTAGTTTGAAATCTATTTAGTTAGATATTAGCATAGCTACACCCGCTTGTTCCTTAGGTCCATTTAATTGTAAACCTTTTCCCAACCCTGAGTTAGTCTCTGTCTTTAAGGTTGAGGTGTGTTCTTGTATACAGCAGAGGGCAGGATCCTTTTCAATGTTTCTTTGACCAATTAGTCTATTTCCTCTATAATATCTTCAGCACCTGAGATTCTTTCTTCTATCTGTTGTATTCTGTTGGTTATACTTGTCTCTGTCGTTCCTGTTTACCCAGATTTTCCATATCCAGAATTCCCTTGATTTGTGTTGTTTTTATTACCTCTCTTTCAGTCTTGAAATGTTTGCTTCACCTGTTTGTTTTTTCTTCCTTCCTTCCTTTTTTTTTTTTTTGGTTTTTCGAGACAGGGTTTCTCTGTGGCTTTGGAGCCTGTCCTGGAGCTAGCTCTTCTGGACCAGGCTGGTCTCGAACTCACAGAGATCCGCCTGTCTCTGCCTCCCGAGTGCTGGGATTAAAGGCGTGCGCCACCATCGCCCGGCTCGCTCTTTCTTTCTTTCTTTCTTTCTTTCTTTCTTTCTCTCTCTCTCTCTCTCTCTCTCTCTCTCTCTCTCTCTCTCTCTTTCTTTCTCTCTTTCTTTCTCTTTTTGGTTTCTTTGAGGGATTTTTTTTTTCAATTTTTTGTTTGTTTTTCCCTCCATTTCTTTAAGGGAGTTTTTCATTTCCCCTTTAAAGGTTTCCATCTTTTTTCATAAAGTTATGTTTAAAGTCATTTTCTTCTGTTTTTTCTAAGTTAAGATGATTAAGTCTTCGTGCTGTGTGACTACTGGGTTCTGGTGTTACCATGTTGCTTTTTAGGTTGTTGGAGGAATTCTTGCATTGGCGCCTACCCATCTCTTCCTTCAAATGAGGCTGGCAGTGTCTTTGCACCTTTGTTCAATCCTTGCAGTGACTGAGTGTTTGGGAGTTTTTCTTGGTCTGCTCTGTACTGTCAATATCTGTCTCAGAAAGCCTCTGAGGGCTCTATAAGCCTGCTCTCTTAGTCTTCTCTTCTGGTTTGCTTTCTTGGTCTTCTTTCTTGTTCCCCTCACTGTTGTAGCATGCTCTTGGTCCCCTTACTATTGTAGCAAGCTCTCAGCTCTTAGGCATGGTGTGACTAATAGCTTGGAGTGTCCAGTGGATGAGGCTGGATTTTGGGGGAGCCTTCCCACAAGAAATTCCCTGCTGACTGGCTAGAAAAGCGAAGGGAATTGCAGGAAAGGCCTGGGGTTTTGGCCCACTGTGGAGGTCCTAGAGAGTGGAGTCTCCCATTGTGTGCTGTTCACTCACCTCTTAAGTCTTCTCAGTATTGGAGCAAGCTGTGTTTCAGAGTTCCACCAATATTGCAGGTGAATAGGCGGGTTTGGGGCAGAAACTTTAGAGAGACTTGAGTTTTGTCTATTTCATTTCTATGTTCATTTATTTTATTTTTGTTATAGACATGCTCTTACTATGTAACTTTGACTTTCATGAAATTAATTGCAGATATAATGAAGACCTCTATCTTAATGAGTCACCTGCCTCTGTCTCCTGTGCTGGAATTAAAGGCTTGAGCCAATACACTCTGCTTACCCATTCTTTTTTTTTTTTTTTTTTTTTTTTTGTAGTTAGCAATTATTAATACAATTATCTCAGAAACTAATTCTGTTGATCTCTTTGTTTCTTTTCTCCTTCTAGCACACACACACAACACTTTCTCTCTGTCTCTCTCTACATGCCTATCTGTGTGTTGATATTTTTCTTGCAAATATAAATCTTGTTCAATGGGCTCAGAAATGGCAGGGGTAAACCTTATTTTTAGATTCCTTCTAATTGACTCAGTGATTAGATTAAAACTTCTGTTTCATGTAATCACTCAGATTTATGTGGAAATCACTCAGATTTATGTATGATGTCAATGAAGAATACATATCCAATGCTGTCATTACCAGAATTTCTGTAATACACACTTATGGAATATTTTAGGATGCAGTGACCTATGAGGATGTGCATGTGAACTTCACTAGGGAAGAGTGGACTTTGCTTGCTCCTTCCCAGAAGAGTCTCTACAAAGATGTGATGGTAGAAACCTACAGAAATCTCACGGCCATAGGTAATACTGAGTATATTTTCAATTTTTAAGATAAATGGACAAATTTTTCTGGTTTTTTGATGCTGTGCAGTGATCTTAATCATGAAAGAGGAAGAATGTAAATAAGTCAGGCATGGTTCTAAGGTTTGCCAAGGATTGTATTACATTTTGCGTGTATTCCAATAGTATATCATACAATTTCTGTTGATCTATTTTAGGCTACAAATGGGAAGATGAGAATATGGAAGAATATTATCAGCACTTTAGAAGAAATGGATGGTAATTTTCATGGGAAAATTGATATAAATATGTATCTGACTTCATGTTGATGTGCAGTTTTAATGAAAAACAAGGAGGGAAATAAGCATAGTTTTTTTAAAAAGATTTATTATTTATTTATTATGTATACAACATTCTGCCTCCATGTATGCCCGCACACCAGAAGAGGGCGCCAGATCTCATTACAGATGGTTGTGAGCCACCATGTGGTTGCTGGGAATTGAACTCAGG
>NW_004949221.1:322001-336014 GCF_000317375.1 Microtus ochrogaster | reverse complement strand
CAGTGCTCTTAACCACTGAGCCATCTCTCCAGCCCCAATAAGCATAGTTTTGTTTCTAAATGATTATTAAATTCTCACAACACTATTTACTTTAATGTCAGGTAGCTTATCCATGCTTTCAAAGAAGTATTCTAAGTAACAAGTAATGGAAACAATGGATTAACAGATATAATTATTTATTATATCATTTGAATGCTATGTCATAAAACTGTCCACTCGTTTGGTTTTATATCATTCAGGTACTATAAAATGATTGGATGTTGATCAGGTCATCACTGTATATACAAAAAATTCCAAGAAGGAAGTAGTCTATCAAAAGCTACTGGTATATAGCTACTCATGTAGTGACTTACAAAAATATTGAGAATTCAGAATATGAGAGTCAAGAGGGTTGTTGTCTGCTGGAAGTTTAATCTCTATAGTTCATCTCAATGAGGAGCAAAACTTATGTTTGTAAATGAAATGTATTTCATTTATATTTCATTTGTTGTTTACTTATAGGCATATCATATGCCAGTCTGGATACAAGCCTCGTGATCCTTAGGGATGTGGACGGCAGTAAAGTATCTATATCTCCCAATCATTTAAAAGTTCTGTAATCCCCTCTATGAACAGCCTTATTGAATGTGATAATTTGGTTTCCTGACTTCTTTTGGGATTCATCAAAGACCATACACTAGTGTAAATCCATATGAGCACAAGGAATGTGGAAACGGCTGTGTTTGTCTTGATTCACACTGCAAATATATCGTGACTCCTACTATAGGATTACATTATGAATGCAGTCAGGGTAGTAAAGGTGTGAATTCTTACAGTTTACTTCAAGGATGTAAAGAAACTCACCTGGGAGAGGGACACTATAAATGTGAATAATGTACTAAATGCCTGAACTACCACAGGTATCTTAGCACACAGAAAACAGCCCATATTAAAGTTGAACCCAGTGAATCAAAACATTTAATAATACCCATAGTTCTGATTCCTGTTTACACTTGCAGTAAAGAACTTACATGGAAGGTAAGCCCTATCAATAAAATCCATGTGGTAAATCTCCAGCATATCAAACTTATTGATTATATGGTAGACTTCAAAAGAAAAAAAAAACGATGCATCAGTGTAATGATTGTAGTAAGGAATTTACTCATGCCAGCTTTCTTCATAGGCACAAAAGAAGTCATCCTGTAGAGAATCACTATGAATGCAAGCAGTGTGGTAAAACCTTTTCATGTCACCATGAAGAGTATTCTAATCTTCCGTTTCAAGACTCAAATCATACTGGACAGTCATCCTATGAAGGTATTCAATGTGGCAAAGACTTTGCACATCACAGTTATCACCAAATACCTGAAAGAACAAAAAGTGGAGAGAATCACAATGAATATAAGCAGTGTGGTAAAACTTTTGGACATCATAATCATCTTCAAAAGTATGAAAGCACTCATACTGTAGAGAGACGCTTCAAATGTAAACAATGTAGCAAATCCTTTACACTTAATTTTAATCTGAAAATGCACGAAAGAATTCATACTGGTGAGAAACCCTATGAATGTGAGCAATGTGGTAAAGCCTTTATGCGGGTCAGTCATCTGAAACTACATGAACGAAATCACACTGGAGAGAAACCCTATGAATGTAAGCAATGTGGTAAAGCCTTTACATGTAACAGTCGTCTGAAAATACATGAAAGAATTCATACTAGAGGGAAACCCTATGAATGTAAGCTATGTGGTAAAGCATTTACATGTAACAGTCATCTGAAAATACATGGAGTAGTTCATACTAGAGAGAAACCCTATGAATGTGAGCAATGTGGTAAAGCCTTTAAAAGTAGAAGCTACCTAAAAATACATGAACGAAATCATACTGGAGAGAAACCCTATGAATGTAAGCAATGTGGTAAAGCCTTTACATGTAGCAGTTATCTCAAAACACATGAAAGAATTCATACTGGAGAGAGACCCTATGAATGTAAGCAGTGTGGTAAAGCATTTACATGTAATGGTAATCTGAAAATACACGAAAAAACTCATACTGGAGGGAAACCCTATGAATGTAAGCAATGTGGTAAAGCCTTTGTATGTAACAGGTTTCTGAAAATACATGAACGAAATCATACTGGAGAGAAACCCTATGAATGTAAGCAATGTGGTAAAGCCTTTGTATGTATCAGTTATCTGAAAATACATGAAAGAAATCATACTGGGGAGAAACTCTATGAATGTAAGCAATGTTATAAAACCTATTTTTGTAATAGCCATCTGAAGAGACATGAAAAAATACATATAGGGGAGAAACCGTATGAATGTAAGCATTGTGGTAAAGCATTTATATGTAATGGTATTCTGAAAGTACATGAAAGAATTCATACTGGGGAGAAACCCTATGAATGTAAGCTATGTGATAAAGCCTTTTCATGTAGAAGTCATCTGAAGAGACATGAAAAAATCCATACTGGAGAGAAACCCTATGAATGTAAGCAATGTGGTAAAGCCTTTTTATGTAAAAGTCATCTGAAAAGACATGAAAGAATTCATACTGGAGAGAACCATTATAAATGCAAACAATGTGATAAAATTCTTAAATGCAGTAGTTACCTGAAAAAACATGAAAGAAAGCATACTGCATAGAATCCCTATTAATGTTAGCAATGTGGTAAAACCTTTATAAGTATCAGTCATCTGAAATTTCGTGAAAGAAATCCTACTGGGGAGAAACCCTATGAATCTAAGTGATGTGGTAAAAAACTTTTTTATGTTTCCATAATCTGAAAAGACATGAAAGAGTTCATCCTGGAGAGAAACCTTATGAATGTAAGCAATGTTGGAAAGCCTTTTTAAGTAACAGTCATCTGAAAAGACGTGAAATAATTCATACTGGAAAGATATACTATTGTTGTAAGGTGTTCGAAGGTGTGTGGATTAATATCTGGGCCTTTTATTGGGTTCCATTGGTCCTCCTGTTTGTTGTTCTGCCAATACCAGGCTCTGTAGTAAAGTTTGAGGTCAGGGATTGTGATGCCTCCAGAAATTCTTCTATTGTACAGGATTGTTTTGGCTATACTGTTTTTTTGCTTTTCCATATGAAGTTGAGTACTGTTCTTTCAAGGTCTGTGAAGAATTTTTCTGGGATTTTGAGGGCATTGCATTGAATCTGTAGATTGCTTTTGGTAAGATTGCCATTTTTACTATGTTAATTCTGCCTACCCAAGAGCTTGGGAGATCTTTCACTTTCTGGTGTCTTCTTCAATTTCTTTCTTCAAAGATTTAAAGTTCTTGTTATAGAAGTCTTCCACTTGTTTGTTTAAGACTTTCTCCGAGATATTTTATGTTATTTATAGCTATTGTGAAGGAAAATCAGGTATGTTTTTGGAGTTTTTTCTCTACCATCCTTTTAGGGATTCTGTGGTCATGTACAAGTTAATGGCTTTTTCTTCGTGAATTTTTCCCTTTGTACCATCTCACCTGTGCAGTGATAAGAATTGTAATAATATTGTATCAATAAGAGTTTAAAATAATTAACAGTATTTTCATCTAAATATATTGGTACACAGGACAACCGAAAGAATATGTCTATTTACATGTGAAAATGATAGTCATGTACGTTGTGTTTTATTTCCTATTCATTCTGAAGTATAAATGTAAACACTTGTTGATAACAGTTTCATTAACATTGTCTCAGAAATAAAGTATATTTCAGAGAGATGACAGTATGTTAATGGTGTTTGCTACTAAGCCTGATGTATTGAGTTTAATACTCAAGAGACTCTTGAGTCCCACAAGTTTTTCTCTGACTTCTACCTACTCTTAGATTATGGCATATGTATGGCATACTCCACCACTTAAAATTTAAATACATACTTTTAAACCCAAAGAAGTGACAGTATGTTCTCTTACTGAGGTTTTGTTGCCGAGGTGCTTGCTGCCTATTTAGACATCCCTAAAACTTAGGTCCCTAAAACTGAAAGGCAGGATAAAGTGAACAGATACCTGATCTTTCGCTTCTACATGTACACCATTGCACATGTGTATACTAATAAGCACACATGTCCTTTAAAGAAACAAATTAGCAAATCACAGAAAACAAAGAAATTATGACCTGATATTCAAGTTAGAATTTGTCTATGAGGCAATGACAAAACATTGTTAGTGTTTAAAAAACAATATGGTTCCTGTGTAAAACTTATATTGCCCTTTTTTTCTTTGAATCAAAGCTCATTTTAGAGTATTGAACTTTCCTCACTGTAGTCTGAACATGCTAAAGAATCTGAGCAAGTTTGTGTATTGTTTTGTGATGTTTGCTATATATGATATATCTCTCTGAGATAATAGTTATGGAGCTTTTTCGTTAATGTTTCAGTTTCTAGGAACAAACCATGATATTTTCAGAGACTGTGCCAATAATACTTCATATCTGTTATCTCTGAGAAAATATGTGAGCTAAGAAATGGAAGACATATATATATAGATATTGCCCCCTGGTTTCACAAATTTCATTTCACTCTATAAGATAAATTTCTTCTCTGCTTTGTTTTATTTTTCTAATTTGTATGTCTACATTCATATACATATGTCAGCTTCCTCATGTTTCCTATTTATTTGCATTCTTGTGTGAAGATATGTGCTTAGTGAAAGCAGGAGATGGTATTACACCATTAGAGTTAGAGTTATAAACATTTGTGACCTTGAGGACTGATTTCAAACTGATGTCCCTGTGATTTCACCAAATGTTTTTATCTGTTGGCCATCTCTAGCCATAACATTAGTTTCTAGTGTCTTGGCAATTTCTGCAACTGATTTCCCTGCTATATGACAATTCCAATGCCTGCGGAAAGTCCTTTTATTGTGCTGCAAACAGATAAAATCTCTGGAAGAAGGATCTATTCAATGATCATTCTGATATGTTTATTGATGAAATCATGGAAATTTGCTTTATACTCCAAAAATTAGTGAATTATAGTATATTCATATATATATAGTTACTTGTAGAATGATTTAAAATGCATAGTGATCTCGTAAATTTAGAGATGTTAGAAATTCTAGAGCTCAGATTATGAAAACTTTGGTTGACAATCTTTGCTGTAGCAGTCATATAACTAAGATGTGTGGAAAACAGAATATTGTATACATAATAAATAAATATTTAAAAGATTTAGTTTAATCAATCTGGGTGGTGAGTATGTTTACCAACAGAGCTATCTGATGACCTCAGAAGTGACTCAACATTAAAGGCAAAATGAGTGACTTTATTTTTAATTTGGATTCTGTTCTCTGATATAAGTGATAAACCAGATTCCTCTCTAAGCAAACGTATGTAGCAACCAGGGTTGAGAGGTATAACCCATCAGCTGGCACAACTGTTGTAGTCAGGGATAACCATAAAAATTGACATAGAGCAGCTCTCTCAGTATATGTAGCAGAAAGACATGATGTACAGCAGAGGTTTCACTTAAGTCACCAAGTAGAATTCAGGATGATAACATCAATTCTTTCCAATCTGTAGCACCTTACAGACCAGCACTTTGGATATTGATGTGGTTCTGAAACCTTTTCCTCTAGATGGAATGCAAGGCTCTAGGGGTTTAATGGTGTATGACTTCTAGAAAAAGTGTTTTTCATTCTTGTTATTTGTCTTTATGAAAATTCATCAAGGCCTGCTACTTTGTTTTGCATATAACTCAGGTTGTAAACATAAGCTATCCCCTCTCCTTTAAACCTGTACCGAGAATTCTAACAATGGCATTTAAATGAATTTTTTGGGAATGATTGACATATTTTTTGACATTTATTATTAGAACTTCATAGGTGTAAATACAGTTCTCTTTCTCCTTTAAGAGAATATTATTCAATATACTAAAGGATGTCCTTACGAAGTCTGAACAGGCAAAGACATCCGAAAGCGATGGTTACTTCAGTTGAGAACATATGAAAGTAGTTAGAATGCTTGAAACCAATGTGTAAATACTATGTTTAGACTACAAAACACATACACTTAACATACATGTTAAGTGTCACACCTGTTCTTAATTCCACTACAGTGATATAGAAGTGTGATAGTGGATAATGCCTGGATATGTAAAACCATCCATTCAGTCATACAAAATATGGAAACACACAACATATAGAAACTAGTCTTAAATGTGGTAAAAGTTAAAGACTGAAGTGCACAGTGGTCGCATACACACATTTACAGATTCTAACATTCATAGAGAAGGCATAGCACACTGTCTTATTGACTTTCTATTGGTATAATGTAAAAAAAAAACAAAACAGCTTGGGATGGAGATGTTTTACTTGGCATATATTTTGAGACCACAGTGCATCCCCGAGGAAAGACAATGCTGAAGTTCAAACAGAGCATAAGTTTTGGAACAGCAATAGAAGCAAACATTGAATAAATTTCTTACTGACTTACTCTGCAGACACATGTACCTGAGATTCAGTACTTCCCAGCACATTAGTGGAATATGCTTCCTTTTTTTCTATTTTCCTATCAGCTAGGCAGACTCAAAACTTGAGAAAAAATAGTTTACAAATTCTTAATGAGATATACAATGGCTAAATGATGGAGGGAGGGTCATTTGTATATCTGTTGCTTTCATTGGTTAATTAATAAAGAAACCGCTTGGCCTGATAGGTCAGAACATAGGTGGGTGGAGTAGACAGAACAGAATGCTGGAAAGAAGGAAAGTGAGGCAGATGCCTCAGGCAGACTGCCATAGAGCTAGCCACCAGGTCAGACATGCTCAATCTTTCCCAGTAAGCCACCACCTCATGGTGCTACACAGATCATTAGAAATTGGTTAATCAAGATGTGAGAATTAGCCGATAAGAGGCTAGAACTAATGGGCCAGGCAGTGTTTAAAAGAATACAATTTGTGTGTTGTTATTTGTGCGGGAGCCGGGTTGGACGAAAAGCAGGCCTGCTTGCCTCACCACTATAGTTAAAGCCTTAATTATAATATTCCTATAGGAGACCTTGAGCCACTAAGTAAAATTCTTAAAGGGAACAATGAGCCAATTTCCAATAGACGGCTCATAGAAGCTGCCAAACTCAAGCAGGTAGAGTATATTGATTATATTTTAGCTATGATTATATATATATATTCTATAACAGTTTTATGGAAAAGTGGTACACTTCATATGGCTACTCCTTCCCATTTTTCCAGGTAAAATATTAAACTCTTAATTTGAAGCAGTAGCTTGTTTAATACAAAAGAGCAGTATGGAATCTAGGAGATGTTTTAACAGAGTTTTGACTATGGTCAGTGTTTCTTAAACTAAGCAATAAATTAATTGATAATTTTAAGATGGTGATTCTTGGATAATTGTGTTTTACTCAATTTAAAGGCCAGAGTAATATCATTTTTCCCAGCTGATCATTGCTATTTGCACAACTATATTATGCTAATGTCGCAACTAAAGATTCTTTAAAGTATGTTAGGCTAAATTTTACAAATGGCTCTTCCAATGGAAGGACTGTATATATGGTTAACAATGGAAAGGAATTGTGAGTGTGCCATGGCTCATTAAAAGCAACTTAAAATGATGAGAGCCACAGACAGATCTGCCATAAACATGGTGACATCTTGGCACTGAGGTGAACTTTCTTAAGACAAGGTGAAAAAGACTTTTCACTGGATATAAAAAGACATAGCCCTATATTAATTTGGGGTTGAGGATGTGTTTATGCTTTTTTCATTTAAAAAAAAACCTGGATGAGGTGATGACATGTACAAAAATGGAGTGGCTGTCCCAATGATATTGTAGCTGCAAATGACCCCAAGGAGGAGCAGGAGAGATAACCCTGGTCCAGTCTTCCCTGCTCCTATGGAGAGGAGTGCTTGATCTGCAGGACCTGCTGCCACCATGCTTTGCTGTAGGATGCCATTCTGCACTGTGGGATGCTGAACTGCTTCCAGATACTTGGGATACACAGTCCTAGAGGCCCTGCTGCACAATGACTATAGCTTGTTTGCAGCCTGAATCCAGTTTACTTTGGGTCCAAATTAGAAATGCAGACTGAGCATCTGACTGTTTTAATCATTGGGACACAGTACTCATTTTGATTAAAATATTGGACCTGAGAACTGGCATCTAAGTATCCCCTCAGGGGAAGAAAAACTCAAAATAAAACCTCTTCACTTAAGAGGTTTTAACTACTGCTCACAAACTGAAATTGGTATTTGATAACAGTAATGTCATTATACACTCACGTATCAGAAAAAACTTTTCTTGTCTTTTGATTAATACAGATTTAAGAAGATTGTGTTATATTAAATTGTGGGTTTATTGTTAGTTCCCATTCTAGAATTACGGTATTGACCTAATGTTTGTAACTGCTTATAAGATGTTGAGAAAATTTTGACATGCCCTGCAAATATTTGGATTTAATGCAAGTGTAGTATAGGAGGCCCTTTTGTATTTATGTTGCTTTTATTGGTTATTAAAGAAACTGCCTTGGCCTAGTTGATAGGGCAAAACTCAGGTAGGCAGGGAAGACAGAACAGAATTCTGGGAAGAAGAGCAGTGTGGCAGATACCATAAATCTCCGGCCTGAGATGGACGTAGGTTAAAAACTTGCCAGTAAGCCACAATTGTGTGGTGATACACAGATTTAATAAAAATGGGTTAGTCAAGATGTGAGAGTTAGCCAATAAGAGGCTAGAGATAATGGGTCAGGCAGTAGTTTAGTTAATACAATTTCTGTGTGGTTATTTTGGGTGTAAACTAGTGGAGTGGCTGGGACCAAAAGCAGGCCCTCTCTCCCTACTACACATGTGTTAAGAACTCTAGATTTTGATGCAATATAAAATTGTTAAGTGGTTCTCTAGAGCAGCAGAAACATTTTCAACTCAGGTGACCCTCATCTTTTTTAAATAAGAAATTATAGTCTTTAGGAGCATGATTATTCATAAAATATTTTGATCTCTCCTGACTAGCAAGTATAGCTCCAAGACACAGAACCCAAAGGTATTTCTTCTCTCCCTTAATCTCTTTTGTTCACAGAGGTTAGCAGTCAGAGACAGGTTTGAAGCTTCTTCTCTAAGACAGGAGCCTGCATAATTATCATACCTGTGTCTAATGACAGGTAAATTTGGGTACATGAAGAAATCTTTGCCTAAAGCAGATATGATCATTTGTCCTATTGCAAAGCACATGTTTTATTAAAATTAATAAGAGAGAGTGGATTGTAGGGTCCATATCATACCGGCCCATATTTCTACATTGCATGGTGGCCAGAATTCTAAGCAAACTTCAGGGCATAATTGTACCTGCTAAAAGGTGATGACCTATCCTTTTGAGACAACCTGATGCCAACCTAAGAAAAGGGCCAGGATACGTTAATGTTGCTTTGCTCCTTCTACTGTAATTTAGGAGGTCACCTAGGGAAGAAGTATCAATTCAGTCTTAGATGACAGAGCAGCCATAGCTGTATATAAGACATAAGTCATTCTCCTCTGTTACCCAGGAAACAGAATGTTAATGAACATCCACACTCAGTTTACATTTTGATATAAAAACTTTGAATAATAAATGTGGGTAATCTTCAGGATTAGAATAAAACATGAGGTGCCCTCCTCATAGTGCCAAGTGATCTATGCCTCAATTATACCCATGCCTCCACTCTGGTTTGGGAAATAATTTATGTTGGTTCTGTACCTCAAGCTCCATGAATGTAACCAATGTGGGAAAGTCTTTACATCTAACACTTTTCCAGAACCATAAAAGAATGCATCCTGTAGAAAAGCCTTTCAGATTTAATCAATGTGATAAAGGCTTTTTAAAAGTTAATTCTTATTAGCATTTTTAAATGGATAGTTTATCAATTTTTCTTTCTATTTTTATATTCTCATTTCTCCAACTCTTCAACTGGACTTCGGAATCTCAGTTCAGTGCTCCAATGTGGGTCTCTGCCTGTTTCCATCAAATGCTTGATGAAGATTAATTGTAACACCGATTTTGTGTTACCCCCTCGAGGCCTGGAGGTTGAAAGAACACACAAAGAGACCTGGGTCATTCGAAAGGGGATCAGCCGAATGCCATTTATTCAACCTTGGAGAAATCCTTTTGTACCTTGCTGTTGCACAAGGATTTCCGCCCAGGCAGATTGGAAATTACCACATCAAAGATGGAGTCAACAATGCCCTACAGCTATTCACCAGGTGGGGCAGAGGGAGCACAGGAACAAACAGAATGTTTTAGCTGGCTGACCAGAAACTGTCCTTAAGATACACCCCAGGAACAAGGGTAGACCTGGGCCCTTCAAAGATTCTATGATGATATATATGATATTCATCTGTCTGACTACAGGGCAAGACTTAAGAAACAAGCAAATGGAGCTATCCTAATATCTAACAAAATAGTTTTCAAACTAAAATCAATCAGAAGAGATGGAGGAAGATACTTAATAGTCATAACAGGAATAATCCATCAAGATGAAGTCTCAATCCTGAACATCTTTTCCCCTAATATAAGAGCATCCACATATGTAAAAGAAAAATTATTAAAGCTTAAATCACACATCAAACCCCACACACTTCAACACTCCAATCTTACCTATGGACAGATTGAACTTAAGAGAGAAACGAGAGAACTAACAAATGTCATGACTCAAATGGACTTAACAGACATCTATAGAACATTCCACTCAAAACCAAAAGAATATACCTTCTTCTTAGCACCTCATGGAACCTTCTCTAAAATTTGCCACATACTAAGTTACAAAACAAAACCTCCACAAATACAAACAAACAAAAAACTGGAGCAACTCCCTGTATCTTTTTAGAAAACTGTGGTTTAAAGTTAGAATTTAACAACAACACTGCTTCCAGAAAGTATACAAACTCATGGAAATTTAACATTGAAATATTTAACCACTCCTGGGTCAAGGAATAAATAAGGAAAGAATTTAAAGACTTTCTATAATTCAATAAAAAAGAAGGCACAATGTACCCAAACCTATGGGGCACTATGATAGCAGAGCTAAGAGTAAAGTTTATAGCATTAAGTGCCCACATAAAGAAAGCTGAGAAACCTCACACCAGTTGCTTATCTTCATACCTGAAAGCTCTAGAAGAAAAAGAAGCAGATGCACTTAAGAGGAGTAGAAGACAGAAATTAATCAAATTCAGGGCTAAAATCAACAAAATAGAAACAAAAAACAATACAAAGAATCCATGAAACAAAGAGCTGGTTCTTTGAGAAAATCAACAAGATAGACAAACCCTTAACTAATCAAAAGGCAAAGAGAGAACATCCAAATTTACAAAATCAGAATAGAAAAGGGGTACATAACCAAAGACTCTGTGGAAATCCAGAGAATCATTAGATCATACTACAGAAACCTGTACTCCACAAAATTGGAAAACAGAAATGAAATGGACAATTTTTGAATTAGATACTGTATACCAAAATTAAATCAAGATCAGGTAAACAAATTAAATAGGCCTGTAAATTGCAGAGAAACAGAAGGTATTATCAAAAGCCTGCCAAACAAAAAAGTCAGGAATTGTAAGTTTTATTGCAGAATTCTACGAGAACTTTCAAAGAGCAAATACCTATATTCCCTCAGGAGGCTGGGGCAGGTAGATCTCTGTGAGTTTGAGACCAGCCTGGTCTAGAAGAACTAGTTCCAGGACAGGCTCCAAAAGCTACAGAGAAACCCTGTCTTGAACCCTCCCCCCCCCACAAAAAGGAACATTGCCAAAGTCTTTGTATGAGGCTACAGTTACTCTGATACTAAAACCACACAAAGACTCAACCATGAACAAGAATTATAGACCAGTCTCCATCATGAACAAAATGCAAAAATACTCAATAAAATACTGCAAACTGAATCCAAGAACCCATCAAAAATATCATTCACTATGATCCAGTTGGCTTCACTCCAAAGAGGCAGGAATGGTTCAACATTTGAAAATCTACCAAGTTAATCCATCATATAAATAAACTGAAAGAATAAAACCACATGATCACTTTATTAGATGCTGAAAATCCAACACCTCTTTATGGTAATGGTCTTGGAGAGATCAGATATACAAGGAACATATCTAAATATAAAAAAAGCAATATAAAGCAAGAGAGAAACTCAATATAAAGCAAAGGAGAGAAACTCAAAACGATTCCACTAAAATTAGGAACAAGACAAGGCTGTCCATGGTCCATAACTCTTCAACTTAGTTCTTAAAGTTCTGGTATAGCAGTAAAACAACAAAAGCAGATTAAGGGGATTCAAGTTGGAAAGAAAGTAGTCAAACTTTTGTTATTTGAAGATGATGTGATAGTTTATATACAAGACCAGAAAACCTCTAACAGAGAACCCCTACAGCTGATAAATACCTTCAGTAATGTGGCAGGACACAAGAGCAACTCAAAAAAAATCAGTAGCCATCCTATATACAAATGATAATGAAGCTGAGAAAGAAATCAGAGAAATGACACCTTTAATTAATTTTAATTAGTGTTTCAGTTTCAATTAACAAACCATGACATTTTCTGGGATTATACAAAAAATAATTAATATCTGTTATCTTGGTGAAACATATATAATCTACTGAATGCAAGATATATAGATATTATTCCTTGGTTTCAGAGATTTTATTTCATTCTATTAGCTAAATTTCTTCTCTGCTTTTTTATTTGTATATGTACATTCACATATACCTGTGATGGCATCTTTGTGTGAAATTATGTGCTTAAGGAAGCCAAGAGATACTATTAGACCAACAGAGCTGGAGTTATAGACATTTTTTACTGACTGCCTTGAGGATACCAACCAGAATTACAAACAGAATATACAATATCAAGCAAGAAACATGTTAAATGTTTCAATAATTATCCTAAATTGTCTAAATCTTTAATATAAATAGCATGACCAAGTCATGAGAAGAAAGTATCTACAAGTATCTAATCTTCAACCACATCAAGACCTGAGAAGGAAAATAAGACTACTTGAGTAGACATGAAGTGCAATCAAGCAACTTCCAAAATGGGCAACAAATAACAAAGACAACTGGCTACCTAGGCAATCACCCAAAATTTCATTTGCAATCTTGGAGCAGCCAACATTGGCTGAGGCCTTCAGTCACTGACAGACCAGTTTCAGAAGCAGGGCTGTTTTTAAAATTGTCTTACCTTGTCTTGGCAAGGTTTGGCAGTCTTTTTTCTTATGTCCTGTTTGTCCTGTCTAGACATCATGCATTTTGTCAGTGGTCAAGGCATGGTCAGTTCATTGCCAAAAGGCCTGTTTTGCCAAGAAGAATATAAGTTCCAAGTGGAGTGTGTTTGGTGCTCAACATTCTCTCCAGATTAGATTGGTGCTGCTAGAGGCAATTGTGTATCACCTCAACAGAACCCTCAGTTATTTAAATGCCATAGTCTACAGTACTTTGAAGTGATTGAGGATTACCTATCTATGTAGAATACCATCTCTATGTATCTAAAGAACCTGAGTATTCTAACAATAAGTACAATAAACACTATTGACTATAGACCTATAATACTTAATACCTATTCAGTATGTGACATAAATTTAAAGGAAGATCAGAAATTGAAAATTGCAAGAGAAAGTGGCTGTGGCTCAAGGATGGAGTGTGGCTCAGGAGAAGTAGAATCCTGGAGGTCCCCCATCAGTCCCTAGTACCAAAAGTAAAGGGAAATAAACTATGTTTATTAAACTCTCCTGTTGAAGAAGCTGCGGGTTGTATTCCACCACCCAGCTCCCGCCACCGGCTAGCTTTACCCGAAATAACAACACACAAACTGTATTCTTTTAAACACTACTTGGCCCATTAGCTCTAGCCCTTACTGGCTATTCTGATATCCTGATCAACCCATCTCTAATAAACTGTGTAGCACCGGTCTTACCGGGAAAGATTCAGCATGTCTGACCTGGCAGCTTGCTTCATCGCTTCTTGCTCTGAGAGGAGCTGCATGATTTCTGAGCTCACTTCCTCTTCCTCCCAGCATTCTGTTCTGTTTACTCCTCCCACCTATGTTTTAACCTATGAGGGCC
>NW_004949221.1:312265-321121 GCF_000317375.1 Microtus ochrogaster | reverse complement strand
TAACATGACTACAAACTTGACTATTATTAATGATTATCCATTAACAACCTATATACATTACATTTTTAAATGAACTACACAATCACAATACCTTAATCAAGATCAGAAACACATATACATATAACAAAATTGACCTTAAATTTAAATCACTAAAGCAAAATCCATATCAATGTAAAGTACTCATATCTATATCATATCCCCCTTTAAATGTAAAAGAACATTTATAAACAATGTTTGGGAACATGGACACAGTTATTTCTCTCCAAACTGCTTCCTGCTTTATGGGAGTGCTGTTAATCAGGTCTTTCATGGTATAACCTGTGTGCTAGGTTCCTCTCAGTTGGCAGTTGAGCAAAGAGATGGAGGAGTAAGAATCTGAGCAAAGCAATCAAGGCAATAATGGGGATATCCACTGAAACAGCTTATCTGAGATTAAGGGTGTTTTGTAAATCTGACTGAATAGTAAAGAAACCAGCATAGGACCAAATTAGGGCCTCTGAACAAGACTGATGGTGGTATGTCTGTGATAAACCATGGGGCCATAGTCAATGAGACCAGGATTTATCCCTACTGCTTGTTCTGGCTTTTTGGAACCCATTCTCTTTAGAAACTCAGCCCAAGTGCTCCACTGTGTTTCTCTGCATCTGCTTCCATCAGTTCTTGCCAAATAGATCTTTCACTTTCTTGGTTAGAGTTACCCTAAGATACTTTATGCTATTTGTGGCTATCATGAAAGGCGATGTTTCTCTGATTTCTCTCCACTTATCTATCCTGGTGTCTTCAGATTGATTAATCCATAGAAGATTACTCTTTTCAAAAATCATGCAAAATTTGTTGGATGCTCTGAACAGAGATGGCAATTAATCACATCTCTATTAAGCGGCACACTGGGTTCTTCAAAGTACCAGGAGTAATGACTCACCTGTTGCCTGCAGATTGATTAATCCATAGGAGATTTCTCTTTCTGACATCCATTGGCAAGAACCCCAGGAACAAGAGATCCTAGCTAGGCCCAAGAATAAGTTCAGAGTGTGTTGCACATTAGATTGTTCAGGAGTGAGGCTAATTTTGGTTTCACTCAGCCTACCCTATAGATAAAGTGAAGGTTTATCACATTCCAATGTCTTAGACTTTTGGTGCGGGAGAATTGTCTGTATTCATATTTTAAATAAATGCTGATTGGCCAGGCAGGAAGTATAGGCGGGTCAACCAGACAGGAACTAGAGGTGGGGAGATGGGAACAGGAGAATGCAGGAACGGAGGAAGCCCATTCCTCCCATTCCAGCCCAGACCACCAAGAAGCAAGATGTAACCTGCCTGGCTGAAAGGTACCGAGCCATGTGGCTAACATAGATAAGAATAATGGGTTAATATAAGCTACAAGAGCTAATAAGAAGACTGAGCTAATGGGCCAATCAGTTTTATAACTTATGGAGATCTCTGTGATTTTCTTTGGAGCATGCCGGCTGTGGGGTACTGGGTGGGACAGAAACCCCAACAAGCATGCTCTCATTGTTACAGACCTTGAGTAGCCTCAAGGGTAGCAATGATGTGGAACTGTACTGAATAGAATCACACATAAATATAAATAATAAGTATGACAAAGGAGTTAGGCAGTTATGGTGCATGACTTTAATCCCCATAGTTGGAGGCAGAAGCTGGTGGATCTCTGTGAATTGTCCAGCCTGTTCTATAGATAGCACCAATTTGAAAAAACAAATAAACAAAAAGATGTTTTACAAGAAAGACTCATATATGAATCATGAATATATCCAATTCTCTTTGTCATTCTTTGTGGCATATCATGTTATAGTAAGAATAAGCACCTCACCTTGTATTAAGGCTAGGCAAGGCAAGTCAATGTGTTGAATAGGGTCCCAACAGCAAAAGAATAAGAGACAGTCCTGCTCCCACTACTAGGAGCCCCATAAAAAGAACAAACTACACAACTGTCTCATATAAGCAGAGAATCTAGGTCAGTCACATGCAAGCTTCATGGTTCTTGGTTCAGTCTCTGTAAACTCCTATGAGCCCAGGTGAGTTGATTCTGTCTGTTTTCTCGTGAAGTCCTTGCCTCTCCTGGCTCCTACAATCCTTCCTTTTACTCTACATAAAAATTCTCTGAGCTTGGCCTAATGTTTCGGTGTGGGTCTCTGCACCTGTTTCCTTCAGTTGCAAGATGAAGCATCTCTGATGAATATTGGGCTAGGCTCTAATCTATGAATATAGAATATCTTTAGGCATCATTACATTGACAATTTTTCCTCTGGTTTGTTTGCTTCTATTCTAGGTCTGTGAACCATCCATTCTCTGAGTTCTCACCCTCCAGACATTGTCAGTGGTGGCCTTACTCTTGGGGCAATGTGTCTCAGTCTGGACCATTCACTGTTTAGACACTGACAATCTCTGCCTTATCCTTATTCCAGCACATACCATGTGAAGGTCAGACCCGAAATTGAAAGTTATGTGGCTGGGCTTGTGTGCCAATCTTTCTCCTGGTAGATCTGACTGATCAAAGGAGGTGGCCAGTTTAGGCTATTTATCCTCTATTGATAGGAGTCTTAGCAGTGTTCATCCTCGTTGGTTCTTGGGAGTTTTTCTTGTACCAGTTTTTTATCTGTCCCTGAAATGAACCCTTTCAAGTTGACATTTTCAGAACTCCCACACCTCCTCAGCCATACCTAATTCCTCCCTTTCTCCAATGAAGTCCCTTATATTTCTCCTTCATCTTAATATCCCCTTTGTGTCCTCCTTCTTGATTAGTGTGTTAGTTAGGGTTTTATTTCTGTGAAAGGACACTATGACCATGGCAACAGTTATAAATAAAAATATTTAGATTGGGTGATAGCTTGCAGTTTCAGAATTTTAGTCCATTATTTTCATGCTGGGGTACATGAAAGCATGCAGGCTGATGTGGGAATGAAGGAGTAGCTGAGTGCCTGCATCTTGTATGTAATAAGAAATCAACTGACACACGGGACAATATCCTAGCATAGTAAACATTAAATCCATCCCAACAGGAGATACTTTCTCCAACAAGGCCATACTCTCTCCAAAAAAGGCATATCTTTTAATAGTACCACTCCCTATGATATTATGGAGGACAATTGCATTCAAACTACCACATGTAGACTCTCTGTGTCTATGGATTTTCACATGGTTTTTCTTTACTTTACAGCTAATATCTACTTAAAAGTGAATACATACCAATTTTGTCTTTATGGGTCTTTGTTACTTCACTTAGGATAATTTTTTTATACTTCCATCCATTTGCCCACAAATTTCAACATGTCATTGTTTTTTACTGTTGAGTAAAAAACATTTTACTCATTTACTCAACATAAAATTGCCATATTTTCTTTATCCATTCTTTGGTTAAGAGGCATCTGTGTTGTTTCCAGGTTCTGAATATTAAGAATAAATCTGCTATGAATGTAATTGAGAAAGTGTCCTTGTGGTATGATTGAGTATTCTTTGGGTTTAAGAGTGTTATAGCTGGGTCTTGAGTTAGATAAATTCCCAGTTTTCTGAGAAACTGCCATATTGATTTCCAAAATTGTTATACAATTTTACACTCCATCAGCAATGGAGGGGTGTTTTCTTTGCTCCACATCCTCTGTAGCATAAGTTGTCACTTGTGTTTTTGATCTTAGACATGTGACAGGTGTAAGGTAGATTCTCAGAGTCTCTGAGATTTGCATTTCCCGGATGGCCTAGGATGTTGAACATTTCTTTAAGGGTTTTTTAATCATTTGAGATTGTTCTCTTGAGAATTCTGTTTAGATCCACACCATATTTTTAATCAAATTATTTTTGTTATTTCCACTTTTATTGAGTTGTTTCTGTTCTTCATTTGGATATTAGCTCTCTGTCAAATGTGGGAATGGTAAATGTCTTTTCCATTCATTAGGCTACCATTTTGTCATATTGAGGGCATTCTCTGCCTTCCAAAAGCTTTTCAGTTTTATACAATCCTATTAATTAATTGTTAATACTAGTGTCTTCATTCTTTGTGTTCTATCCAGGAATTTGTTTTCTGTACCAATTCATTCAAGGCTATTCTTCACTTTCTTTTCTGTCTGGTTTAATCCATCTGGATTTATGCTGAAGTTTTTAATCTATTTGTACTTGAGGATATTGCAGTGTCCTAGATACATATATATTTGAATTCTTCTTCATGTCAACATATAATTATGCCAGCACCATTTGTTGAAGATATTTTTCTTTTTTTCCATTGCATAATTTTTGTCTTCTTTGTTGAAAATCACACGTCACTAGGTGTGTGGATTTATGTGTTGGTATTTGCTTTAATTTCATTGTTCCACCTGCCTGTTTCTATGCCCATACTGTTCAATATTTATTAATATGGCCCTGCAGTAGAACTTGAAATCTGAGATGGAACTCTGAAAGGTCTTTTTTTTTGTACAGGATGATATTATCTATCCTGGGTTTTTGTTTATCCATACCAAGTTTAGTATTTTCTTTCAAGGTATCTAAAGAATTGTGTTGGAATTTCAATAAGGATTACATTGTATCTCTAGATTGCTTTTAGTAAGATGGCAGTTTGTTGATTGCCTTGACGGGTTACCTCGTCTAGGGTTAGTAACCCATCTGGCAGTTCAGTTATTCCAGGGTCCCGGAGAGGCGCTATCTGTAAGATATGGGCTAGAAAAGAGGAATGAGGCCAAGCTGGAATTCCTGTCGAAGCCTCAGTTTATTAGAGATGGGGTACAACTTATATAGGGTATGGAGTTGGGGGGTGGGTACAGGGGCCTGAGCTCTTGCCACGTAGTTCACATTGGTCACGTGGTCCGTGTTGGTCACGTAGGCAGGAGGTTATCTTCGGTCAGGTCACTGTAGGCCAAGAAGTCAGGAGTTGCCACACCTAGTTCCCTATGTAGTTTAGGCCAGAAGTCACAAGTTGACACACCTAGTTCTCTAGATAGTTTGGAATGTGGGGTGGATTCCGCTAACCGATATCTCTCTATCAGCCAATTTGGGTGTGGGGTAGGCTCTGTCAATAGAACTATTCCTAACACAATTATGGGTGTGGGGTTCTCTGTAGACTCCCCAGGGTGATGGTTCCTGCAATAATTTTAGGAGGAAATTGGCTCCTAACAGCAGTTTTTGTCATGTTTATACTACTGATCCATGAGTATGGGAGATCTTTTTATCTTCTAGTATCTTCTCCAATTTCTTTCTTCAGAAACATGAAGTTAGCCAGGCGGTGGTGGCGCACGCCTTTAATCCCAGCACTCGGGAGGCAGAGGCAGGCAGATCTCTGTGAGTTCGAGACCAGCCTGGTCTACAAGAGCTAGTTCCAGGACAGGCTCCAAAACCACAGAGAAACCCTGTCTTGAAAAACCAAAAAAAAAAAAAAAAAGGAACATGAAGTTCTTGTCGTACAGTTCTTTCACTTGCTTGGTTAGAGTTACACCAAAGTATTTTGTGTTATTTGTAGCTATTGTGAATGGCTATTCAGTGGTAACAGGAACCACGGAAATTAGTATGGTTTCAAAGAGGAGGCTAGACCATTGACACATAAATACCCTCTGGCATAAGCACAGACAACAAATACCATTATGGCCCTCAGTTGCAGTAGAGTTCACAGATAATAATGTACCCTCTGGCATCACAAACCAGTTGTCATATCTCAGTACCATGTGAAGCTTATGGTTTTCAGAAGTGCAAGTCAGGCTCAGTGACCCCCTGACTCCTTCTGCTCCATTCAGACCTAAATGTAGAACTCTCACTGGAAGCTACCATGCTTCCAACCATGTTTATAATGGACAAGACATCCAAACTGTAAGCCAGTCCCAATTAAATGCTTTCTTTTATAAGATTTGCTGTGGTTATGGTATATCTTTATAACAATAGAAACCCTAATAAAGACAACAACCATGTGTTTGGAACTATAAAAACCCCCTGGGCTCACTGGTTGTAGCACAACTGAAGACAAATCTCCACCAGGAATTTATCACTAGTAAATAACTCACGATAAAACCCTGTGAACCCTTACCTGACCCTTTATTGCCTAGTGGACAGACCCAGTCTTTTATAACCCCAGTGCAGGCTGCATAGTTAATGCTTAAAATGGCCACATATGCAAAAGATGACATTTGACTTTCTTTCCCAATGTTCTTGCTCTTATAGTCTTTCTTCTTCATCTTCCATGATGTAAATATATTGAAAACCCACTGTAGACCTCAATCCATGCCTGTAATGTCATCACTCATAAGGTCATTTATCATACTGTCATTTGTTCCTTCATGTCTTCATACGATTGCCACTAATAAACAATTCAAATGTTTTTTGAAAGCATACACCTCATCAAATTCTGGTACATGTACCATAGTATACACAGAGATAAACATTGTTCATTCATGGTGAGGGATTACTTTGTATTCTTCTAAAATACATTTTAATTGAAAGAATTAAATAACTTCTCATCACTTTCTACCCTTTAGACCCTCCCAGACAGCCTTCCACCAAGTTTTTACATGCCTCCACTCTCAAGTTTGTAATAGTTTTTACTTTGGTTATTATTGTTACTATATATTTGAGCATGTGTGTTCTCATATATAGAAGAACAGTCTGCTGAGTCAGTCTACTTTTTCTGTGTATATGTATTTCTTTTCAGAGTACAAAAGTCTCATCTAGAAAGCTTCATATTACAGTCACTGGAGATCTTAGCAGAAAACCTCACTTTGACATAATGCAGTGATCAATAGATCACAGAGATTCCAGCCCCAAAAGATACATCTATATCATGCTCCTGAATCTATGACCCAAAGGACATAGCAAAAGAAGGAAGAGGAAGAATATAAGAGCAAAATATCAGGATGTCACCAAGAAATGGCTTGACCATATTTCCATAAATGAACAAGTTCATAACAATACAGTTTCAAAGAACATATTAATATGGAAAGGAAAACTTTTCATGGTGTCCCTTGCTTAGACAAATAACTACTGTCAACTAATGACCACTAGAATTAGTCTCTCTAAGGAAAATTAATTTCTCTAAAGCATGAGCCTCTGGAATTCTTTAAACACATTACCATTGAATATGCTATGCTAGTCATCATCTTACTACTACAGGAAAAGTATTATCTCTTAACCTATTAAATTCTGTCATCAATGTGATATTATATTTTCTTATTCTTTTGTGGTCAGAATAGTTGGGATTAAAAGTCTACATCAACATAACTAGATTTTATTTGTGGTTATTTATTGGTTCTTAAATTAGTTTATTTACTTATTAGATGTAGGGAGCTAACACTTAGGAGTTAGGTGGAGGTCAGAGAAAAACTCATGGAAGTCAATTCTCTACTTCCACTATGTATGTCCTGCTTACCATACTTAGGATAATGAACTTTGTGGCAAGTAATTTTATCTTTTGAGACATCTTATTGGCCCTAGTTTATTCATTTTTTGAGATAGGTTTTTTTCTTTGTAGTCCGGGCTTCCCTTGAGCTAACTATGTAGGCCAGGTTGGCCTCAGACTCACAGAATTATGCAGTTACTGTCTTTTAAGTGCTTAGATAAAAGGCCTTTCGCTGAGTGTGAGCCCACCAACTTCCCCCTCTGACATTTTGCCCCATGACTGTGGGAAGTAGCCAGACTTGAGCCAACACCTCTTTATCCATGGAGTATGGAATGTTTGATTGGAAGCATCACCTCAGGCCCTAACATCTTTATCCCCAAAAAATCTGGAATGTTTGACTGGGAACTTCATCCCAGCTCCTGGCTTCCATTTTGGAATGTTGAGTGGAAAGCTGCACTTCAAGCCCTATCCCATGGGAGTTGCCTCAGTCCAAACTCCACCTCCAAGAAAGCCTCCCAAATTGTGACCCCTTTCCAGAGAGAGTCAAGACCACTCCCACAGGATATTTAAACTGCCCCCCCCCCAACAAACACGTTGTATTTCTGGTTCTCTATTCTCGCTGGTGGTTTCCAGGTCTTCCTCCCTAGGGGGCCTGAAGGGCCTCCTGGAAGCGCTGGCATTCGTTAAATTCATTAAATTTATTAAATTCATTAAACCTTGCCTTTAAAATATTTTTTTCTGCTCCTCATTTGGACCTTGGGAGCTCAGTCCAGTACTCCACTGTGGGTCTCTATCTCTACCTCCATCCATCGCCAGATGAAGGTTCTATGGTAATATGCAAGATATTCATCAGTGTGGATATAGAATAGGGTCAGTTCAGGTGCCCTCTCCTCAGCTGCCCTAGGACCAAACTAGGGACATCTCCTTGGACACCTGGGAACGCCTCGAGAGTCAAGTCTCTTGCCAACCCTAAAATGGCTCCCTTAATTAAGATATATACTTCCCTGTTCCAATATCCACCCTTCCTCCATCCCAACCGTCCCATTCCCCCAAGCTCTCCCCATCCTCCCCTTCTCACTTCTCTCTCCCCATCTCCCCTTACCCCCACCCCACCCCACCCCCCAAGATTCCAATTTTTGCCTGACAATCTTGTTTACTTCCAATATCCAGGAGGATAACTATATGTTTTTCTTTGGGTTCACCTTTTTATTTAGCTTCTCTAGGATCACGAATTATAGGCTCAATGTCCTTTATTTATGGCTAGAATCCACTTATGAGTGAGTACATACCATATTCATCTTTTTGGGTCTGGGTTACCTCACTCAAGATAGTGTTTTTGTTGGACTCTAGCGTCCAAACACCGAGGAGCAGTTGCTCCCAGAGACCACCTCACACACCACAGCCAATGCAAAAGCATGAGGAGTTTATTAATTCTGTCATGACAGGGTCCCTCAGCATTTGGGAAGCAGAGAGACCTCAAATAGCTGGTATTGGCTTCTTTTAAAGGAGAAGGCCACAGACTCAAGGGGGGG
>NW_004949221.1:308111-311855 GCF_000317375.1 Microtus ochrogaster | reverse complement strand
GGAGGCTGAGAGGGTTCAGAATTGTCATAAATGGCTTCAGAATTGTCTTAAAGTCTTACATTCCCTCCTCTTATTTGGTCAAATATCTCAATCTTGAGATATTAGTAAATTTGGAGGACTAATTGGGTCTGTACACAGAAATTAACAAACCAATGTTGTAGGCCCATCATAGAGAGCACCAGGTCCTGTTGTCCTGGGACTTGGGAGAGTTAGGTTTGTTCCCAATTACAGGACATAAAAGAGCTGATATGGTTGCTTAGGACTAGGAGTAGGGCCCAGGGCCCTGGCAAGGGGGGCTACCTTGGCAGGGGCTAGCTGGCCCTGGTCAGCTAATACTGGATTGGGCCCTAGTACTATGGTTATGGGAGGTGTTACAACTCACAGGGTGAACAGAATCTCTATGTCTTCCCTTCCTGGATCATACAACCATAAACCCCAAGTATTGCCAGTTAACCAGTTAGCTCTTTTTCTCCTTTTCAGTGAAAATGATTGTGATTTCAGATTCCCCTGGTGTGGTGTGGGTGAAAGAGACTAAGTCCTTTTTGCTGTTTCCCAACCAGGAGACATTGACATTGGTTTCACATCCCCAGGCAGCATAATAAAATACTTTAGGCCCCCCATACTGCAGAGTTTGCTTCCCCCCCCCAGACAAATATATCATTCAGAAAAGTTTCTGGGGGTTTGCTTAGTATCCTCCCAAGAGTCTTTTGCTAAAACACACAGGTCAAAAGTTAGCTGGGGGAACCAGGTATCCAGGGGACGAACTCCAGTGGCTAGCGTTAAGGCTTGTCCAGTCTCAAAGTTAGTCAGAGTCCAGGTTAAGTCCTAAGGTATAAACATCAGGGCAAAGATCAGCAAGCCTGACAGAATCAGGCCTCCTTGAGAGGATTTTGGGTACACTGAAGCTTTCATTTGGAAGGTCCTGGGTCATCCTCATGAGATGCGTGGATCCAGGCTGCAATACTGTCCACTAGAACAGGTGCAAGATTTCTGGGTGCCCAGGCTTAATGGTGAAGGTGGCACCTAAATCTTGCTGCTGTATTCTGTTTGGGAAATACCATGGCATGCCCCAAGTCCTTCCTGACACCCATGGAGACAGTCCTGCTGCTTGCCCCTGGGAGACAAGTGGTGGAGATGTCACAGGTCCCCATGATCCACATGGAGCATTGTTTTGGGGAAGTATAATTTTTTACGGACAGTTTTCTTTTTTTTTTGTTGTTGTTGTCTAATGTTGTTTTATTAGTTTTGCTGCTGGGGGCTCGAGTACATTTTCATTTGTAGTTCTAGATTTAAGTTGGATAGAGTCCCCTGGAGACTCTTCCCATGGCGCTCAAACCACCGAGCCAGGCTGCCGTTCTGAGGGTGGACACAAACAGTGCGCCTAGGCAGGTGAAGCACAATAGCTTGAAGGTGACAGTACCCATTGGCCTCCTGCAGTTCCACATGGAGGATCTTCCTCAGTAGCCTGTTGGGGAGCAGTTGTCTATAGAGCTGCGTACAGCAGGTAGAGCTGGAGGACAGTGGCAAGCCTTCTTGCTTCTGCTTGGTCTTGTTCCACGGATGCCAGCTTGTCAGTGGGAGCCTGGGGTTTCCAGACTTAGTCTCTGGCTTTTTGGAGACATCAGACTCAAGAACTAAGTTAGGTCTGTTTTGATTCAAATTGCATCCTCTTTACACTCCGGGCTTGAAGGAACATACACCTCCCAACCTGTCGATTGCCTTGACGGGTTACCTAGTCTAGGGTTAGTAACCAGTCTGGCAGTTCAGTTATTCCAGGGTCCCGGAGAGGCACTATCTGTAAGATATGGGCTAGGAGACAAGAAGGAGGCCATGCTACATTTGTCAGAGCCTCCGTTTATTAGAGATGGGGTACAGCTTTATATATGATAAGGAGTTGGGGGATGGGCACAGGGGCCTGAGCTCTTGCCACGTGGTTCACGTTGGTCACGTGGTCCGTGCTGGTCACGTAGGCAGGAGGTTATCTTCGGTCAGGTCACTGTAGGCCAAGAAGTCGCGAGTTGCCACACCTAGTTCCCTAGATAGTTTGGAATGTGGGGTGGGTTCCGCTAACAGATAGCTCTCCATCAGCCAATTTGGGTGTGGGGTAGGCTCTGTCAATAGAACGATTCCTAACACAATTATGGGTGTGGGGTTCTCTGTAGACTCCCCAGGGTGATGGTTCCTGCAATGATTTTAGGAGGAAATTGGCTCCTAACACCAACCCAGGTTCAGAAATACCCATTTCCCCAAACTCTGAGCACCCCATTCTACTATTCCCTTCCTTCTCTTCCAGGCAAAAGCCCCACTCTTTACGGACAGTTTTCAAGTGGCATATGTGTTCTGGACCCCTGCACCCGAATATCTCCTCCAGGGGAAAATCTTCTGCCAGCCTCCAGGGGCAGCTGTGGGGGATAAGTATCTCGGATATCCCAGGAGGCTAACCCTGTCACTATTGACAGAAATCAGGGGTGAAGGCAGGGGTATCAAAGCAAGGGCTTGAGGAGGTATGGATTGCAGGTATGAGGGGGCAGCTGCTGTTCTGGTTGTGGGGTGCTGCAGCTTTCCTCATGTCCCTCCGGATATACCCCAGGTGTCAATTCTGGAATGAATGCGAGATTTCCAGGTGCCAGGGTGGCCAGGGGTCTCTATGCCTGGGCTTGGAGATCTGGAGAGCCTTCAACTGCGTCTGCAGATCAGGTTTGTGAGAAAGTGGGTCAGGAGGGGCCCTAAAGGAGGCCAATGGGGGAGGCCCCCCATATAAGGTCTCATAGGGGGTAAGTCCAAGCCGAGATGGGGTGTTCTGCACTCAGAACAAGGCTAGAGGAAGAAGCTGTACCCAGTCTCTAGTGCCAGATTCTAAAGGCTAATTTGGTTAGGGTTTTTATTTATCCTTTTTACCTGTCCTGAACTCTGGGGTCTGTATGCACAATATAATTTTCCTCAGTCTTACCCATGCCCTGACTTTTCTGGGCAAGAATGCAGTTTTACCATCAACCCTGATTAACTTGGGCAGGCCAAACCTCAAGAAGATTTCTTCTTTGATCTTTTTAGTCCTGGTAAGAAAAAGCTTCTTAAAAGGGCAGGTGTCCCTTTAAGATCAGCCACTGTTGTTGCCCTGCCTTCTTCAGCAAATCCTACTGGCATGTACCACCAAAACCGGCTCTGTTTGGGCATTGCTGTACCCCAAGCTTCCCACAGCTGCAGTCTGGGAGCTGGGGGCAGTTGTTCTCTGTGAAACTTGCAAACAGTTCAGGAAGGCTGCTTGGAATTGGGCTCCAGCATCTCCCAGCCCCTCCTCGCTTCAGTCAGTTGCTGCCTGTGGGGACGGGCAGCTGTCAGCAGAGTTCCTAGGCTTGGGCTGTGACCAAGGCAGCTGGGAGAGGAAGATTCAGCCTGCAGTGGCTGCAAAGCCTTCCTCAGCAAAGTGGGCATGGTGAAGGCACAGAGCAGCCCGCTTTTCTTTACAACCCTGGAGAACAGTAGGGGAAGTCAAAGTCTCCAACAGGTCTTTTTCTAATAAAAGCATCGGACACTCAGGAATAAGCAGCAGTCCTTGTGTCCATAGTCAAATGCTTTAGACACAGCAAGGGGGAACCCTTCCCCCTTTATCCCCGTACACCCCAGAATCAGACACCTGGGTACACAGCATAAGCAAGGGGGGGGGGATTTCAGTACTGTCACTGTGTCCACTGTGTAGGCCTCTCAAGTGGGCAGAGTGCCACTTCAGTAGCTGGCTGTGCTCTG
>NW_004949221.1:304302-306146 GCF_000317375.1 Microtus ochrogaster | reverse complement strand
CTCATTTCTTTATACCTCCAACTGGGTTTAGAATGTTTCTGGGAATGACTCGTTTCCCAGTCAGGGAACCAAATGTTGGACTCTAGCGTCCCATCACCGAGGAGGAGTCACTCCCAGAGACCACCTCACACACCACAGCCAATGCAAAAGCATGAGGATTTTATTAATTCTGTCATGACAGGGTCCCTCAGCATTCGGGAAGCCAAGAGACCTCAAATAGCTGGTATAGGCTACTTTTAAAGGAGAAGGCCACAGAATCAAGGGGGGTTGTTCCTTGACTATTATGATTAGCTTATTCAAAAGGGCTATTACCAGTAATTGGCTGGAGAGCTGTTGCCAGATCAGATGAGGTAAGATGTCATTTTGACTCCGTTTCCCAGGGGACTGAATCAAAACATATGTATATGTGTAATTGTTCAGGAACTGAGTATGTGCATGTGTAGCTGTTAGGTCCTTGGTTCCCAGGGGAGGAGGGGAAGCACTATGGCACGGAGGCTGGGAGGGTTCAGAATTGTCAGAAATGGTTTCAGAATTGTCTTAAAGTCTTACATTTTCTATTTCCATCTGGGTGTGCCCACCTACTGAGATGGTGGGGCTGATCTAATGGGAGCTCACCAAAGCAAGCTGGACTGGAACTGATGGAGCATGTGATCAAACAGGACTCTCTGAATGTGGTGGACAATGAGGGCTGACTGAGAAGCCAAGGACAATGGCACTGGGTTTTGATTCTACTGCATGTACTGGCTTTGTGGGAGCCTAGTCTGTTTGGATGCTCACCTTCCTAGACCTGGACGGAGGGGGGAGGATCTCGGACTTCCCACAGGGCAGGGAACCCTGACTGCTCTATGGACTGGAGAGGGAGGGGGAGAAGAATAGAGGGAGGGGTAGGGAAATGGGAGGCAGGGAGGAGGCGGAAAATTTTAATAATTTTTAATAAAATTCTTAATTAAATTTTTTATTTAATTTCATCTGGTTTGGATTATTATGTTAATGGAGAGACTTGTCGGGCTGGAAAAACTTTATACCCCTTATATTTAATCTCATTTCACTTGATAATTGAGAAATCTCCTGCTTTATTTCCAAAATGTGTAAATTTATTTAAAGTGCAGACAGGTTCCAAAAAACTGCCACCATTCTTAAGAGGTCTCTGTTAAGCATGCTTGCGTGCAGAGGGTCATGCAATCTTGTTCTTGGGAATAGCCTATGGATTAGTAGCTACGAGAGCATCACGTACACTGGCTCCTCTGACACCTGCCCTGCCTGGGAGGGAGGAAGTGCAGCTGGCTCCTGTCTGAATGTCCTGAGTGGCTGGGCATAGGCCACATCCTGAGGTTCTTCAGATGGTCCGACCTGGAGTGGGAAAGAGTAAGACGGAAGTATATGGCTTGGAAGAACCTTCAGGGCTAGGGAGAAACAGGATGTACCTGAGTGTCCATCTTCCTGCCCTCTTCTGCTTGCCCTTTACTGTCAAATAATTCTCTTGACATCAGAGAAGGTAAGATAGCTCCTACCCTCCTGAGCCTAGAGGATTTCTTCTTGGTGGATGTATCTCCCAGGTGGCCTATCTCCATTGGCCTCTGTAGCACAGAAAACAGTGAGATATAGTGTCTCTCTGTTCTGCTGTAGATCTTCTCTGGACAGTTTCCACTGCATGGCCAGATTGAACTGTTTTGACTTCCTTTCTACAGTTCTGGTCTCTTATTCTGACACTCTAACCCTTGCTGTCTTGCCTCCAGCCACACAGTCAAACTTCTTGGAACAGAAGCTTCTTGGGGTTGGAGGGATGGCTCAGTGGTTAAGAGCACTGGCTACTCTTGCAGAGTACCCAGGTTCAGTTCCTACTA
>NW_004949221.1:298404-304173 GCF_000317375.1 Microtus ochrogaster | reverse complement strand
TTTCCTTTGTCCCACTGTGTCCCTTGCTGAAGTTGCTGGTCCCTTAGATATATTTATGAACTTGTCCATGTGAATTTTCTCCTCAAAAGACACCTTTCAGAGTCCTCCATTGTAATTCACACTGGCCCTTTCTGCTCTCACCTTCTTGTTTTGCTTTGTTTTTCTGAAAAAGTTTGCACCTCTGCATTTATTACCACATGGCCTAATTCTGATTGGGAGTGCGTTCTTTGTTCTAACTCTGATCCATGCGGGAAGACCAGGTTGAAAAAGGGATTTCATGTCACAGCTGGGTGAGTAGATGTAATGGGGCCATCTGGATTCATTTAGTCCTGTGATCTCTGAGTTCCCAGTGCATGCTAACAACCAGAGAGCTGCTGAGGAGTCAGAAAGCAGACATGAGAGAAGAACCAGGTGGTCCCAAGAGAGTCAGGGGAGAGTGAGGCCAGAGCATATAGGAAACAGATAGTGCTCGGTGAACGGAGTGGTCAGCTGTGGATGTTCCTGAGAGCTGAGAGAGGAAAAACAGGGACTCCTGGAACAATCTGGGCCCTAATTTCTTAGCACTGTAGATAGGGAGAGGGACCTCACCCAACTTCGCAGTTCCACACCATCCTCAAGTTGTATGTCCTCCACTGAAGCGTCTGTCACAGAAGAACAAACAGAATATCTTCAGAACTGAGTCTAGGGATGACTCAGGCCCTAGTTTCCTTTGGGCCTGATGACTCATTGCCCCAGTTGGGAAGAGAGAAAACAGGGCATGTTTTGATATCTTTGGGTTCATAGTGTAAAGTTCAGACCAATCAGCAAAGACCCCAGAGCCTCTCCACCACCCCTGCAATGCTGAGTCTTCAGATGTCTCCCTCCCTAGGACCCTCTTTATCTCACAAAGGCTTTCTTCCTGGGTGGCAGTGGCTCTGTTTGATCTGTAGAGACAAGAAAATGTGAGTTGGCAGTGAGTTGTGTCAGACAGGTGTGGGTCTATCTATGCCTCTGACCATGAGTTACCTCTCCTGGGGGCCCCTGTCTCTGGTTACTAGCTCTGCAGCCCCTGCAGGAACGTGGAATTCTGTCTCTTTCTTGGCTGAAAGAAAAAAAAAAAAAAACGTGTCTGAGATAAGAGTGTAGTAAGTTCCTCATCCCAGGCATTTTCAGACAAGGAAGAAAGGGGACTTTATAACACATGGATGAGTTAGCAAATGTCCCAGGACACAATGAAGTCCACAGAACAACTAAAATCCCATACATTCTGATATCAAGTGCTATCTGATCTGAGATCTGCAAGTATTTCTAAACTTCTCTCCTTGAATGGTCTACAGGGGAACCTACAATTCCCTGAGACCCAGGTCAGCCATGCCCTACTTACCTTTCTTTCTGAATTTTCCCTGTTGCCTTTGTAGGAGAAGGAGGAAGATGAGGATGAATGGTGACAAGAGGAAGGCCACAGACACTCCAACCAGAGCCATTAGGCAGTTTTCCAGTCCTGAGGCACAAGTGACATCATGAGTGGAGAATGTTGGTGCTTATCTGAGCACCTATTGTGTGACAGGCCCATGCTGGATCTTTAACCTGTCATCTCCCATTTCCACAGTGCTGTAACATGGACTTGTCTGTTTTCCTATCCAGTCAATTCTCCTGCCTCAGAACCCCTATTTGAAACTGACAAAGCTGGAATTTGAACCCAGGACTCTGATTCATAGCCCGGTTCTCCCCACCAGAGTTGAGCCTCATGAGATGGAGAGAAGGAGGCTGAATGTGCTGTCATGGCCCTGTGCCCCACCCTTTCACATGCCATTACCATTGTGGAACAGACACACTGGAGGATCAGCTTTGCGAGAGGCCTCCTCTGTCAAGAGGGGCCATAACCAAAGCCAGAACTGGGGACAAACACTTAATGCTTGTGGGCAAGGCTTTTCCCCTTTGTCCTTAGAGAAACAGCAGTCAGGTCAGAAAGGGAAGGACTTTTCCAAGTCAGCATCTATATATAGTATCTCCTGTATCAAGTCCATAACTAGCAGTTTCCCACTGGAATCCCCACCACCTTCCAACACAGTGTTTATTAGGCCTCTGGGGCCTGACTCCATGCAGGTGAGTGGTTTTTTCTTAGAGCCTTTGAGGTAAAATGTGTCTGGGTTCCCTGTTCTCCATCTTACTCTCTCCCCTCATTCTCTAGACTGAGCATAAACATCTCTCTCTGGATGTCACCTTCAAACTAAACTCTGGGATTATGGGGTCTCTGTTGAAATTGTTGTTTGCCTCCCACACTCACAAGCTGAAGTGACAGAGAAATGAGGTCTTCAGTGGAGTAAGAGTAGCGATGCAGCCTGGGGATGAAGCATACTTCCTAAGAGAGGTGCCCGACACTCACCAGGTGTTGGCATGGGCTGCAATGGTGGCAGGGACTTTGATGTTGGCAGGCTGGATGCTTCAGTGGGTCCTAGGAAACAGAACAAGAAAAGGATGAGGGTTAGATGCTAACCCAGAGATCCTGACTGTGTCTAGTGTCTTACATCTGCCCTGTAACCTCCCCATGATCCTCATGCTGTCTACCCCAATTCTAGATTTTAATAGATTATGAAGTGGAAATTAACTTGAGGGAATACCTCTGGTATTCACTTCCCTACTAGGGAAAGTGCCTTCTGACTAACACTTCCTATTGACCAGCAAGTCAAAGGTTCTCCTAGTGTTTGGATTGTGTGTCAGTCCAACAGTTCAGGGTCACCTCACCTGAAATGATGAGCTCCACAGGGGCACTGGCATATGACAACAGGTATAGCGATGAGTTTTGAGAACCATAGCACCTGTAGCTTCCTGAGACAGCAGAGGTCACAGTACTCAGGGTGAATTCTGCCTGGTACTGCGAATCTTGGAACATTGCTTTTTGTCGCTGAGGTTGATGGACTTTTCCCTCCTTGTACAAAATGAAAGTGTCCACGGGGTTTCTTGACCAACACAGAAGTGTCACATAGTATCCTGGATGTACTGTTGAGTTAAGCTTCACTGAGAGAACAGGAGTGACAGGAAAGTTTCCTAAAGAGGAGAAGGATGAAGAGAGGTTGCCTTCATGGTTCTGAGCTGAAATTGCACCTGGGTGTTCCCTGAGCATTTTGAACTCTGTCTCTTCTCTGACTGAGCATCTCTCCTGTCCCCTGCATCTGCACCTGTTCCTGTGTTAGTTCTCTGTCCCTTGTCCCAGCCATCACCTCTCAGGCTCCCTAAGAAAGCCTATGGAGAGACTTCCATCTAATAAATCTCATTGGTTCCTCACCTGTGATCAGAATGTCCAGGGGGTCACTGGAGGCCGACCACTCAGAAGAGAGGTTGTGTCCACCGTAGCATCTGTACTGGCCACCAGTAGAGTTACTCACAGAGCCCAGTGTGAAGTTGGCAAAGGAGAGACCATCCTGAGTCCACTGGCCATAGTGCTGGGTGAAGTCATTTCCCCCCATCTTGTACAAAGCAAATCTGTCATAGTTGATATTGGAGCAACACTGCAGGGTGAGACTCTTTGAAAGATCCAGGATATGGCTTTGGTGAGTCAGCAGGGTGGGCTTCTTGGACAGCCCTACAGGAAAGATGACAAGATAAGGACTGTTGAGCAGGTTTTAACCAAATGCACACTTATCACCTCCCTTCCTGCCCTACACACGGCACTGCTTCTCCTCTGCTGTGGGGCTCTGGTTTAGTAAGCAGATTATTCCTTTAGTCAACTCTCCTAGCAACATTCCAGGACTTCAAGGTCCTGGTAAAGATTTAGGGCTTCCACAAGTTTGGACAATGATGGGGATGACTCACCTGATATGTTTATTTTTAGGGGCTCACTGGTACTGACCACAACTGTGGAGTATCCTTGTAATAACCATAACATCTGAATATTCCTCTGTGGACTAGGGTCAATGGACAAATAGAGAACAGGGCTTGGTACTGTGCATTAGTGTAAAGATACTGTGAGTCCAGGGAGATGGAGAACTCATTTTCCTTGATGAGAACCAGCTAGTCATATCTCACAAATGAAACACACTGCAGAGTCTTGTTCCCTCCTGAGGTTGCTACAGATCCTGATATGGATAACAGGCTGGGGTTATCTTTTTAGATTCCTAAGAGGGGAGGAAAAAGCCTTCTATTACATGGGCACATATAGCAAAAATATTCCTCAGGGATAGGCTGTGGGAAGGCAATACTCCTGAGAGCAGAGCCTGACCCTGAGACCCTGACTATCCCCTCACCTGTAACCACAATCTCCAAGGTGTCACTGTGATCTGACCAACCTGCCATGCTGTAATAGTAACACTGATATATTCCCACATGTTTCTCTGTCATAGAAGGGATGGAGAAATTGGCCTTTTTGTCTAGGTTTCTCTGGGGACCTTGTGACCCAGGGCTTTGGGATTCCCTGTTTATGAAGAGCATACAATTCTGCATCCAGGCTCCCCTGACACCAGATGGTCATGGCACTTTTGTAGGCAATCACAGTACCTGCCTCAGCCTTGATGGTGGGTTTGTGGAGGGTCCCATTGTAGGAAAGAAGGAGAAGGTTCTGTTTGAAGGTGGCACAGAGCAGTTCACACTTGTAGGTGGTACTTCAGCTGATACTGTGTAGCGTAGTATACCATGAAGATTAACCTCTCTCCTAGACCACCTATGATTTTCTGTTAGTTTCTCTCTTGGACTCTGTATCTTGGATCCCTCTGTCTCCAGTGATCTGTGTCAATGAACTCAAGAGCCCTATCTTCTCACATACACCACACACCAAGGCCTCCCTCAGCACCAGTACCCTCTCAACACTATTCTGTGGAATGTTTTTGGTTCCTCACCTGAAACCAGGAGTTCCAGTGGATCACTGGGTTCTGACCACACCAGTGGTCTGTTTCTGTCAAAGCTGTAGCATCTGAATGTCCACCTTTGGTTGGAGGTCACAAGACCCACAAAGAACAGAGCCTGGTATTGTCTATCAGAGAAGTTATACTGTGAGTCCAGTGTCCAGGAGAGCTTCTGTGGTCCTTCCTTAATCAGAACAAACCTGTCATGTCGCTGCCATGAGTCACATTGGAGGGTGACATTTCCTCCTGAGGTCACCACTGGGCTGGGCTGGGCTGACAGACTGGGTTTACTGTGTTCTCCTAGGAGAAAAAGGAATCAGTTAAACATGTCAGAAACATTTTCTTCCAGAGCTGTAAAGTACAGGGTACCCCTGAGAGCAGGTTCGCTTCTTGCCAGGGAAACCTGAGGATAGCAACATTTTTCTCCTCTCACCTGTCACCACCAGCTCCAAGGTATCACTGTAGTCTGACCATCCATCATGGGTCTGATAGCAGCATTGATATTTCCCTGCATGGTTCTGGTCAATGTTTGAGATGGAGAATTCAGCCTTGTTCTCAGGCTTTAGTAGAGTCTGTGTGAACTGAGTATATCGAACTCCATCTCTGTAGATATGGAACTCTTTGGCTCCTTTCATACCCTCACACAAGAGGGTCACGTTAGTCTGCTTGGAGACCACAGTATCTGGCTGTGCTCTTAGTATACACTTAGGCAGGGTTCCTGGAAGAAAATGAACATCTAGAACAAAAGGCTTCCATTCTCAGATTGAAAGTGTCAACCCAGCCGGGCAGTGGTGGTGCACGCCTTTTATCCCAGCACTCGGGAGGCAGAGGCAGGCAGATCTCTGGGAGTTCGAGGCCAGCCTGGTCTACAAGAGCTAGTTTCAGAACAGGCACCAAAGCTACAGAGAAACCCTGTCTCAAAAAACAAAACCAAAAAAAAAAAAAAAAAAAA
>NW_004949221.1:292267-298304 GCF_000317375.1 Microtus ochrogaster | reverse complement strand
AAAGAAAAGAAAATGTCAACCCCACGACCTTCCATCCAAACCTTGGATCAGCACTCAGGACTTGTTTTCCATCCTCATTTCCAAGGATTGGTTCCTGGGTATGCCAGGCATGGCATGTCACGACAGCTGCATTTACTCACCTGTCATCTCTGGTGTCCCAGGGCACAGAGTCATTCCTAGAAGAGAGTTACCTGTATGATGTCTGTCCCAAACCCTGAGCAGGTCCTTCCCCTCCACAGAACCTCCCAAGACCCTGGGTTTTCCTGATGGGACAGTGGTAGGCTTGGATCAGGGCCATTCCCAGGTTATAGTGTATCTTCCCCATCTTCATATCTCACCCAGACAGAGCAGGGCTATGAAGGTAGACATCCTTGCATCTTTTCCCACAGGTTGCATCTGTTCTTATACGCAGAACTACTGAGACCAGAGAAACAGGAAACACAGGGTGTGACCTCTGGAGGCAGACACTCCTCCTGACAGGGGTGGACTTCAGCAGCCTCACAATAAGGAAAATCACCCCCTCGGGCACCTAGCTTTGACTTCCACAGGATTATGTCTAGCCCAGGAACTAGACCTGTTGTAATCAATTCTTACACAGATAGCGTTTCCACATCACTTTCAATGTCTGCCTCATCTGTCCTCATAATTCTCAAGTCCATATTGTACAGACATGTATGAATATTTCAAATAGCAATTACAAAATTTAAGTGTGTTTTTGTTTTCTTAATTTCACATTTTTACTTAAAATTCTTCCCTTTCAATATTTTAATGTATTTTAGAATGGTGTCAATAATATCTAAGCTTGCATAGAATAAAATTTATAATCCTCTTCTTCATAGACTTCTGTGCTGGGCAGAAAAGGTGCACCTCTAATTCTGGTTCTTTGCTTTTTTTTTTGGAAAGTATACATACCATTACAACTTTTAAATTGCATTGGTTAATTTTCTATTCATTCATTTGTGTGTTGTAGTGATACTTTATTTGTATTTTAATAAATAAAGTTTGATTGGGCATCAGAGAGTAAAACAGACACACGGGTCACCCATACAGGCCAGGAAGTGGTGACATGCACCGTTAATTCCAATAGCCACATTGGCTGATCATAGAAGCCAGGCCATAGTGGTGCGTGTCTTTTATTTCAGGACTAAAGAGGAATATAAGATGTGAAAAGACAGGTCTCAGCAGAGTCCAATTCTGAGGATTCCTGGAAGCAGGATTGCCACTTTGGTGAAGGTAGAAGTAACAATCCGTGGCTGGTTGCTTTTTTTTTCTGATCTTCAGGTTGAACCTCACTATTTGTCTCTGGGTTTTTATTACTCGTGCTATAGTGTGTGTGTGTTCTCGTGAATTTGTGTCACAGGTCATGTATGGAGTTCAGAAATCAGTTTTCTCCTTGCATAATGTGGATCCTGTCAATAAGAATCAGGTCTTATGCACTGAGCCATCTCACTGGCCCAACACTTACCATGTCAGCTTTTTTCAGTCTTTTGCACTTGATCAAAAAATTTATATCAACCCAGGAGGCCTAGGCCAAACAGGGGTCAGAATTACTTGACTTTCTTAGGGCGGTGGTTGTTGGTGTGGATACCTTTCCACTGTTAACCAAACAGTGGTCCAGGGATGGGCAGCACTTGTGAGCAGCATTGCATCATCTTGTCACAGCTGTATGCTTGGAGAAGCTGGTGAAGGGATGGCTGCATGACGTCACCACACAGTCACAGCACCAGGTGCATGATGGAGCCCCACAAGTTGTAGTAGGTCAAGGGGAAGCCGCCTCCCTCTGCTAGTGGCAAATATCTGCAGCTCCTGCTTTCTTAATCCTGGAGTTTGGCCTTCTGCTTTTCAGGGTGTTCCTTAGTTCCACCTTGAAGGTAATGAGCTAGCTCTTCAGTGTCTTGCTGAAGATCTGTATCATAATGCCTATTCAGTGGTCCAGTTTCAGAGAAAGACACCTCGGTAAAAATAATTTACTTCCCTTTATCTTTGGTGGCAGGGATAAATGACACGGCCGCCGGTATTCTCAGAATATACTTTACTTGTGAGTCACACCCAGTTTTGTTTTGTGATTTTCAATTTGAGGATTTTTTTCCTCTGTTATCTTTTATTTATGCCTTTGGATTTGTTTCTGTTGTTGTTTTGAGACAGGCTCTGTCTATATAGTCCTGACTATCCTGGAGCTGGTTGTATAGATCAGACTGTGCTTGTCCTCATAGAGATCCTTCCGCCTCTGTTCCCCAAATTCTGGGATTAGAGGCATGCGGTACCACACAGAGGCTTGGGTTTACATTTTTAAGTGTTTGGCTGTCATGCCTGTATATATTGTATTTTGAGTGAGGCTACCCTCTCACCCCTCCACTTCGTACTCACCCTCTCTTGCTAGTTTCCCCCATTCCTGACAAGAACTTCTTTTTGATCCCTTCTCTGACCCGATGGCTGTTTTAAATGTGCTTATTTTCCCCGTAAACCTGTGACAGCTACCATTTCTCCTTTCATTTTTTGAATTTGAGTTTCACGCCACTGTTTTTGAGCTCATCTCTGTAATGCTGAGACCTGCTCTGTGACCAGTAGTCACATATCCTGGAGAGTCCTTGTGGGGTAATCTGGATTGGAATATTGTTGCATGTTTTGGGGCATTTGGTCTGCACTATTGCTTTTTCCTGCTCCTTGTTTACTGATATTCTTTCTGAATGTTGTTTCCATGTTAAAGTGACCAGAAAGGAATGTGTATTTCTTGTTCTCTGTGTCTTCCTGAATGCTATTCAATGTGTGGTTTTATGTGGTGGTTATGTCTTCAAGATTGAATTTTAGATTTATTTATTTTTCAGATATGAGTATTTTACTTGTATGTATATCTGTGTCCCATGTCTGTGCCTTGTGCCTGTAGCGTTCAGAAGAGAACATTAACTTCCCTGGTACTGGAGTTACTTGTGATTGATAACATTATGGGGTCCTAGGAACTGACCTTGGGTCCTGTGTAAGAGCAATACATTCTCTCAAACACTGATCCATTTACCCACTGATTAATAAATCCAAAGTTTTTATTTGTCAATTGGTTGAATTTTTGTCCTTACCAAGAATGGTAGATTAAAAGAAAATAGACCCAAAGAAAAGTTTCACTGTTTGGAGTTGTGCTCTTATTGAAGTAGGTATGGTTTTGTTTGAGGAAGTGTGTCATTTTGTGGGTGGACTTTGAAGTCTGATGTATCCTCAAGCCAAGACCAGAGACACAGTTTGGTTCCTTTTGCCTAAATATCAAATTTGGAGCAGCTACATATCCAGCACCATGTCTTGATTGCATGCCCCCATGTCCCATAGTGATTATAATGGACCAAACCTCTGAACTGTAAGTGAGCTACCACAGTAAAATATTTCATTAAGAGTTGCAGTGCTCAAGGAGTCTCTTCACAGCAATAGAAAACCTTATTAAGACACTGAGTAAATTTTTCTTCTGATGTAACAAGAGCGTTACTCCAAATTCTTACTCAATACAAATTTATACTTAGCTTCAGTCTTTTGCTACAATATCAACTGTATCTCTTTCTCCCTTTTATAAATTAGTTCTCTGCCAATTTTAAACAATGTGTTTTGTTTTAACCCTCTCTCAAACACTTCCTGAATCTACCGCACTTCCTTATACACCTAAGATTCTGCTCTCACCTCCTTCCATACGGTTCTGATTTTGCTTTCCTTTTGTTGGGCATCCTATTCGTACCCACACCCTTAAATAAAGCTGACTCTCTCCCTCCCAGGACCTATCAGATGCCAATAGCTGGATTTTGTCTGTAATGAGCTTTTGTCAGGCTTGTAGATTCTGTCTCAGCACTCTGCTCTCAGATGTGTAACTGCTTGGCAGTGTTCAATAGAGTTTTCCTGTAGTTACCCAGCACCTCTGTGACTTACAATTTTTTATCTTCCTCTCCTGTCATTCAATGCTAGGAATGTTTCAGATCAGGAAAATCTCTAACTCAGCAACACTTCAAAGGATGGGCCCACGGCACATGCATGTCTAGTGTACTTACATGGAGAATGATGGAGAATGATACAAAGGTCACAGATTCCAAAAAGAAATCATCTGAATAGACCCAGTTTACAGAATTTGGCCAGGCAACATGAGGATGTATGTTTTTTCATCTGTGGACAGAGTTAATTAGTAATAACGGATATCAGAAAGACACGTGAATGGCAATTTCTCAAGTGGCCAGGACAGATCCTTTCTGGGATGCTAGTCATAAATTCTTAGATAGCACTGTTGGGATAATGGGGAAGGGCCAGTAAGTTCATTCTTTCTCTACACCTGACCTCTATCACTCTCTGATATAGGAATCTCTCCGACTGATACTCAGACAAAGAAGAACTCAGTTCTAATTCTTTGACATTCCATCTGTGGCTCTCCTCAGTACATGGTTCATGGGAAGATATTCAGGTCTTAAAATGATTCTTAATAATTGAGACTTCCTTACCTTCAACTTGGAGTTTCAGGGTATTACTGGGTTTTGACCATGCCTGTGGTTGTATTATCACAGTAGGAGGAGCATCTTCGTGTGGCCATGTTGGTCAGAATTTGTGGTCCCAGAATGAACAAGCAAGGTGTATACGGTTTTAGTGTGGGTCTAGAGTGTGAAAACACTTATGATGTATTATCCTTCCTTGGACAGAATGAGGTTCTCCAGACTGTATGTAAGCAACACCAGAAGGTCACAGTCCTTCTCCAGGTCACCAATTTGCTGGACAAGTCAGGCAGGCTCAGTGTACTGTGGAGTTTTAGAAGGAAGCAACATCATCCTGGATTGAAATGTGATGGTGACTCCTAAAAACAGGACCCTTTTTCTCTTGATGGTAGAGATGGTGATGGTACCTGTGAGTGTGTTCTCATATGTCCTCTTCAGCCACAGGTGTCACTGTTCTGTGATAAGACAGTGTTTCTAGATGGAACACTGATATAGTCCTGCATAATCATGTCTTGTGAAAAAGACTATAAAGTAACTTTTGGTCCTAAGATTCTTTTGTGGTAGTCTTGTGCAAACTCTTGAATTCTTTCTCTAAGGAGTGAATGTCTGTGACCTGCACAGCTCCCCGACATGACATGGTCATCATTTTCATCCAGGGTATCACTCGTGTGGCTCCAGCCAAATGATGGGTTTGGAAGTTGTCTGATATGAACTCGTGTGGGCTCCTTGGACATTCTCAAATCACATTCATTGTCTTAAGTTTTCCTTAACTGGTCTTTTATCTGACTGCCATATGAAGTTCCTGCCACGTTTTAAATGCTGATAAATGGCTGGAGAGTCATCTAAGCAGCTTAAAGTGTTTGCTGCTCTTCCAGAAGACAATGTTTCAGTTTCTACCACCCGCACATTGTCATACTACCATCCATAGCAAGAGTTTCAGTGGATCTGAAGTCCATTTCTAAAATTAATGAACACCAGAATGTACATTGTGCAGGATATACATTGAAGTAAGTCACCAGTGTATGTAATATGAAATAAATTAATGTTTAAAAGTCTGATGAAGAATAGTCATCATAGATGCGCCCAGCTGAATTTTCCTTAATTTATTCCAGACGCAGTCAAAATATTAACCTTGATGAGCCATCATATCTGGCAAGTATTCTGTTCAAAATTTTATGACTTTGACTTTGGAATACATCTTTGCAAGCTCTCCCTGAAGGCCTCTTGTTGAATAGGAGAAATTCAAATAATAAATTGTTTTTCAAAATAAATTTACTGTGTTTCTATTTGCTTAATAAACCTTTTCCATTGAGCCATATAATTTGTGATCCTAGAGAAGCTAAATAAGAAAGTGAACCCAAAGAAAAACATATAGTCAGCCTCCTGGATATTGGAAGTGGACATGATTTCCTGGCAAAAATTGCGAACTTGGGGGTGGGGTGGGGTGGGGGTAAGGGGAAATAGGGAGAGAAAAGTGAGAAGGGGAGGATGGGGGAAGATTGGAGGAATGGGATGGGTGGGATAAAGGAAGGGTGGATATGGGAGCAGGGAAGTATATATCCTAATTAAGGGAGCCATTTTAGGGTTGG
>NW_004949221.1:289895-291632 GCF_000317375.1 Microtus ochrogaster | reverse complement strand
TTGCTAACACTAAATATTTTAAGAAGTCACAGGTACTTGTCACATTGAAAAGGTTTCAAGTCTTGCCATCAGTGTCAGTTGTCCTATGTTCCAGCTCTCCTACACAGAGCACCTTTTTCTACCTATAATTGGCCCTGGTTTCCCTTTGTAAAATAAGGCAAGGAGCTTCTCTGGGCACCCACAAAAGCAGAAAAAGTAAAGTGCGCATGACCTTAATATGTTATTATAATGATGCAAATTTAGCAAGCACCAAATGCTACTTGCTGAAACTGAGTAAGAACCTTGCTACTATTGATTCGTTCCCTATCATATATGTAGTTTAAGGGCCACAGACCAGATATCACTGAAGCTGAGATGCAGGCATGGAGCTACCCTGGGTCTACAATGAAGCGTTCAGATTATCTTTATGTCATTTCTGTGTCATGTGAAGTTGAAACTTCATATAGGAAGCTTTTGCATCAGAATTTCATAATGCTAATCTTTCATAGTTAAAGATAAATTCTAGAGATGGTAATAGCTTAAAGAGGAGTGAATATTAGACAAGGATAACCAATGAGTAAAGTTGAATCAAACTTTTAGACAAGAGAAATATAGGGAATTGTAGGCCCATATTTTGGTATGCACAAAAGCCATTAGCCCGGTCTGAGCTGATCTTGTAGCTCTGCAGACAAACTGTCTCTGCCTTAACAAAAGCCAGGACGTGCTGCTCCTAGCTTTCTTTTGTTAGAATGTAGATGACCTGAGAAGAGATGTTGACTGAAGCTGATGATTTAAGAGTTTAGATATTTGGTGCTTCCTTCCTTTTGTAATTTGGAGGATGTCTTATAGAGATGCTAATTCATGGCCTCCCTGACTGCCAGATGAGGACCTGACCTGAGCCCAGGCACCTGGTTGCCTAGGTAACAGCCTTTGTGTGTTCCCACTCAATTGGTGTGGGTATATAAGATGTTTGGCGAATAAAGGGGATCTGGCTTTTTCCGTGATGACCCTATAAGCTGTGTCAGTTTTATTCCTTCCTTTCCAACCGGGTTAGGGAATCTGTGTTGTACCCTCACGGGCTCTGACAGGGAATAATGTGTTTGTGATCTAGAGAAGCTCCAAAGTGAAGACACCACGGGAGGGACTACATAATAGTGGGGTGAAGTGTCAACCCTACAAATCTCTGAGAATTTCAGATGAAGAATGAAAATTATGAATTTAAATTTTCAATGATGAAAGTAACTTTATATCTCCCCAAATATTCCAGTTTTTCTTCCCACAATTGCCACTGAATTTTCTCAAACAATCCTATTATCCAAAATCAACTTATAATCTACATAAGACTTCCAATTCCAAGTAGTTTTGAAAGCAGATACATCTTTTGCTTGAACAAACATTTGGTTGAGGACAAGTTTACAACAATCTGTGTTTGGCCGGATGTTGATTGATGGTTGCAATTTCTATCAGTGACTGACCTCAGGCCTACAAGTGGGCTGGATCAGCAGTGCCTTCTTCCATGTTCTCTCAGAACACTTCTTCATCTGCCTGAATTCTGCACTGTCCTTGCTGCAACCAGAATGAGGATCTGATTGCCTTGACAATCTGATTACCATGTTTCTCCCACGATTGCCTACACTTCTGTTTGCCTACTGGTCATATGGTGTTAGTGAGTGAATAGAGTCTGTCATCAGAGGCCAATGGTGTGGATGGAATTACAATCAATGTAATGTTTCAGTTTCTACCACCCGCACATTGTCA
>NW_004949221.1:280262-289730 GCF_000317375.1 Microtus ochrogaster | reverse complement strand
AGCCTGGTCTACAAGAGCTAGTTTCAGGACAGGAACCAAAAGCTACGGAGAAACCCTGTCTCGCAAAAATAAAAAAAAAAAGAAAAAAAAAAAAAGGTAGAGCTTGCTAAAAACCTATGAAGATTATGTACTGCTGAGGAGAACCACATCAAGAGCTTAGCCTTGTAACTTTTGTATTTTTGATAGTTTAAATTATTGTTTCTTTTGAGAGAAGCCTCTGCAAGCTCTGGTGACAGCATCTTTGTTTTTTGGGGAAGCCTTTCTGATTACAATTGGACTAGGCACCAATATATAGCAGAATATTATTAGACATCATTACATTGACAACTTTTTTATTCAGTCACACTTAGCTCTATCTAAATGTGGTATCTGAGCCATCTAGACCACTCCTTCAAACTCTGCACCACACTTACACAAGCACATCCCATAGGCAAGGACAGTCTGTAGACCGAAGGTTATGTGGATGGGTTGATGTACCAATCATTCCGCTGGAAGTATGGCATGGTCACAGAAGATGGTCAGATCAGGCTGTGTATTTGCTCTGTCTGATTCTTAGTTGGGGTCATCCTTGTAGAGTCCTGCTGTTTTCACTCCCACTAGGTTACTAACTTCCACAGATGCCCCCTCTTTCTAGTCATATCCTCGAGTATTCTCCCCTTCATCAGTGAATCCCCTATGATACCCATGCTCCCAATTTACTCAGGAGATCTTGTCCTTTTCTCCTTCCCATGAAGATTATATCTATGTATATCTCGATTAAGGTCCTCTTTGTTGTCTAGATTCTCTGGGGTTATATTACTGGGTCTTGAGGAAGGTTGTTTCTTAATTTTCTGAGAAATTGCCACACTGACGTCCAAAGGGGCGGTCTTTCATATGTTTGATTATTTTTCCTTGGTTTTCTTTAAGAGATTTGCTGAGGTCTTCCAATTTTTTGTTTGTCTTTTCCTCCTTTTCTTTGGGGGAATTTCTCATTTTCTCTTTAAGAGTTTTAAACATTCTCCTGAAGTTATTTTTTAGGTAATTTTCTTCTGCTTCATCTATATTTGGTCTTTCATGTCTTGCTGTTGTAGGGTCTTTAGGTTTTACTGGTGTCGTGTTGCTCTTTGTTTTGTTGCATGTGTTCTTACCATTTCTTCCTATATTTTCCTCTAATAAGTGTGGTTGGTGCTATCTATGATTCTGTTGATTAATCTCCTAGGTGCCAGTGAATCCAAGGCTCAGATGATTGTTCTTTGCAGTACAGTCAGTGTCATGGTTCTAGTTACCCCTTTGGTCACTCTGTGTTCCTGGAAGTCACTCATTGCTCCCGGGCTTTGCTCCACTTCCTTGGAGTTTGCTGTCTCAGGCTTGATCTAACTTAAGTTGTTAGCTCAGACCTGTTTCTGTAAATGTCCCTGGTCTGGATCCATTCCTGCAGAGGTCCGTGGCTTGTGGTTGGTCTTGTAAAGGACTCTGGCTCTGGTCTACTCCCTTGGAGTTCCTAGGTTCGGTTGCACCCAGTCCTGCCGAGGACCTGACTCAGGCTTACTCCCTCAGAGGTTCCAGACTCACTCTTGGACCAGCAAAGGTTTCTGGTTCCTGCCTATTCCCTTTGATGTTCCAGACCAAAGCCTGGACCCACAGAGGCCCTGACTCAAGCCTACTCCCATTGAGGACCCAGACTCATGCATGGACCCTCAGAGAACTCTGGTTTCTACCTATTCTTTCAGAGGTCCCAGATTCATGCCCAGACTGGCAGAAGTCCTGGCCCAGGCCTAGTTTCTTGGAGGTCTTAGACTCATACCTAGACCCACAGGGGTCCTGGCTTAGGTCCACTCCCTTGAAGGTCCCAGATTCACCTGATGACCCTCGGCAGTCTTTGGATCTGGCTCACTTGCTCAGAGCAGTTGCTTACCTGTCTCTCAGTAGTTCTTCAGTGTATGTTACTATATGCTCCTTTTCACTTCTGATTTTGTTTATCTGGATATTCTCTCTCTGCTATCAGTTAGTTTTTGATAAGGTTTGTCTACCTTGTTCATTTTCTCAAATAATAAACTTTTTCTTTTGTTGATTCTTTGTATAATTTTCTTTGTTTCTATTTTATTCATTTCAGCCCTAAGTTTGATTATTTCCTGTCCTCAACTCCTTTTAAGTGTATTTGCTTCTTTTTGTTCTAGAGCTTTCAGATTTGCTGTTAATTCACTAGTGTGAGATTTCTCCAAAAGAAGTCACTTAGTGTTAGGAGTTTTTGTCTTAGCATTACTTTCATTATGTGTCATAATGAAATATTTTGAATATTTTCATTGAATTCTAGGAAGTCTTTAGTGTCTTTATTTCTTTCTTGACCCATTTGTAATTCAGTTAAGAGTTGTTCAGTTTCTATAATGTAGGTGTTCTGTACTTTGTGCTTTTGTTCAACTCCAACTTTAATGTGTGGTGATCTGAAAAGATACAGGGGGTTATTTCACTTTTTATATCTAATGAGATTTGCTTTGTGGTTGAGTATGTGGTCTCTTATGCTCATGGATTGGTAGGATGAGGATAATAAGAGAGTCATTTTATTAAAATGACTCACAGATTCAATGAAATCTTCATCCAGATATCAACACAATTCTTTACAGACCTTGAAAGAACAACACTTAGTTTCAAGGGGATAAATATAAACCCAGGGAATCTAAAACAATCCTGTACAATAAAAGAATTTCTGTAGATACCATCACCCCTAATTTTAAACCATACAGTGAAAAAAAAAACACATGATATTTTCATTAAAGCAGACTGGTTGATCAGTGTAAAGGAACAAAAAAATTCAGATATATATTCACATAGCTATGAACACCAGATTTTCAGCAAATAATCAAAATATGCACTGTGGGTATAAAAGCATCTCCAACAAATTGTGTTGTTCTAACTGGATGCTGGCATGTAGAATCATCCAACTAAATGTATGCCTATCAAATTGTACAAAATTCAAGTCCCAAAAGATCAAAGGCCTCAACATAAATCCCAATATACAGAAACTGATAGAAGAGAAAGTTGGAAATAGTCTTGAATGCATTGGTCCAGGACACAGCTTGCTGAATAGCTCAGACACTAAGATCAACAATTAACAAATGGGACTTCATGAAATTGAAAAGCTTCTGTAAGGAAAAAAAAGACTGCAAATAGGATAAAACAACAGTCTATAAAACAGTAAAATTTCTTCAGGATCCCATATCTGACAGAGAGCTAATTTTCAAAATATATAGAAAACTCAAGAAACTATACATCAAAAATCAAATAATCTAACTAAAAATAGTACACATATCTAAACAGAATTCTCAAAAATTAATTATGAAAAATCACAAATAGTAGAGAAACTCTTTAAGAGTCTCATGCTCTACCGACTGAGCTAGCCGAGTGTCTAAGAGAAACCCTTTAAAAATGTTCAATATACTTAGCAATCAGCAAAACAACTCCGATATTCCATCTTATACCTGTCTGAGTGGCTATGATGAAAAGCAAAAGTGACAGCTTATGCTGGAGATGATGTGAAGCAGGGTGACTACTTCTCCATTGCTGGTGGTAGCACAGACTTATCAAGCCATTTTGCAAATTAATATACAGGATTCTCAAAAATATTTGGACCAATCTACCTCAAGACACAGATATACCACTCCTGAGCAGATATCCAAATGATGCTCAATCATAGCATAAGGACATTTGCACAACTGTGATCATACTAACTTGCTTTGTAGTAGTAAGAATCTGGGAGCAATATAGATATCCCTCAAGTAAAGAGTGGATAAAGAAAATGTGTTACATTTACACAGTGAAGTATTACTCACCTGTTAAAAACATAACATTATGAAATTTGCAGGCAAATGAATGGAAATTTAAAAAATTATCCTGAGTGAAGTAACCCAGACACAGGAAAACAAACATGGTATGAACTCACTTATAAGTGGATATCACCTATAAAGTAAAGGGTAATCATGCTGCAATCTAAAACTCAGAGATTCTAAGTGACAAGGAGTGATCAAAGTGGGGGGCACATAAATTTCTCTGAGAGATGGAAATAGAAGAGATTTCACAGGTATACCAGGGGCAGGTGGGAATGGGAACAGGATAGATTTTGTAAGGAATGGAGGGAAAGAGTACTGGCAGAGGTTACAGAAATGTGGGGATATTTGTGTGGTAAAGTAGAAATGTACTCCCGGGAATCCATGAGGGTGACCATTGGAAAGTCTCCTAGCAGTGGAGCATCTGGAATTTAAACCAGATGTTTCATGTAATCAGAATGGTGACTTACAAACATAACCAGATCATCACCAGAGATACTTGAACTAGCAACTGATGCGAGCAGAAACAGACCCACGAAAATATATCATTAGGTAGAGGTCTGGAAAGTGAGCAGAAGAGACCAAGAAGAATTTCATGAGCCAGAGGGGTGACGACACCTAATAAAAATGGCTCAAAGAATCAACTTAACAGGGCCCCCAGAGAATTACAGAGCCTGAACCAACAATCAGAGAGCCAGTATGGGTCTATGTACTCTGCAAATATGTTACGGTCATGTAGCTGGAGATTTCTGTGGGACTAATAATAGCAGGAAGAGGTGTTGTTTCTGATTATTTTGCCTGCCTTGGGGAACCTTTCATCCTACTGGGTTGCCTTGTTCAGCTTTAATAAGAAGGAATGTGCTTCATTATATTATAACTTGATACACCCTGTTTAGTTGATATCATAGGTCTTTGTGTTGTATCAGCTCAGAACCAAGTTGGCTTCCCTTCACCTATCCTATGTAGCACAGTTCCCTGGCACTACCTGCTTCTCAATGCAACCAGGACTTATGGAATCTTCAGGAATGTAACCATGCAGTTTCAGTCATGGCATCTGGTAGACACTACTGATGTCCAAATAGGCAGCACCCTAACTTCTTTGTATCTAAGAACAGAATCATAATATTCAGGTCATGAACTTGGGACCTAGGACCTCAAATGGACCAACAGATACTCTACTTTTCAAGGTTCATACACACACCAATTTTTATATCTAAGTGCCACATGAAGCTGATTGTCTCTCAAGAGGTGTCCATGTCCTTTTCTCTCTGAACTCAGATGTCACTTGGCATACTTCCTACCAAGATTTTCTTATTCTGGAAATAGTGGGTGATCTTTAGGGATGATCATTCAGAAAGGTATTCACAATTCATTGAGGTGGAGGCCAATGGGTTTGTATTCAGAAATGCCCATTCGAACAAGGTCATTGGAACCAGGAAAATGACAGAAGAATGTTGTTTGGAGCACATATATTCATGTGCTTACTGATAGCACTAGAGAAACTAAGACTATTATAACTGCAAGGGTGTCTTTTCAAGGATAGAATGCATTACTGATTTTCCACCCAGAAGTCTAGCAATGGAGGTGGCTAATAACCTGGTGATTTATTCTAACTTTTGTCCAGGCCATATCAAGCTCCCACAAACAGGATGAATGTGGCTAAGGGCCTAGGTGACCTTTGCATTATCTGTGTATCCAGGACCTTCCACAAGCTCCCACAACAAAGACCACTGGTGACTAATAGCTCAAGTGACTCTGTGCTACGTGTATGACTGAAACTATACCAAGTCCTTCCCTAGACACAAATACAATGATAGAATCTATCTTCTTGAAAAAAGTGACTTACACTTTGATTTCAGTTTCAATATGAAAATGCCACCTTCTGAATAGAGGATTATACTGAACCAGAGGGTTCCCCCCCCCCCAAATTGTACTTAAAATGTTTACAGTGAGGCACCGTCCTGGTCTACAAAAGCTAGTTCCAGGACAGGCTCCAAAGCTACAGAGAAACCCTGATTCAAACCAAAAAATGCTTAGAGTAAACAGCTTAGTGTCAGGCTCTGGAGATGTGAAAGGGCACTTGTCAGCTAAGCTATGATGAGCAGGACTTCCTTCTTTCCCCACGACAATAGCTCCTCTGCTGGACATAGCAGTTTCAGGGACCCACACAGAATAGCAACATGTTTTAAGTATGCTGCAGTGGAAATGAAGGGAAAAAAAAGAGTACAAAGCAGTTTTACTCCCTACTGTCCCTACTCTCAAGAATTTTAGTACAGGTCACTCTCAGTGTAGCCACATTCCAGAGTATTCCTTGTGGAATAAGTCCCTCAATCTGTTCATCAGGAATCCTTGTGGACAGCATCCTTATACAGAATAGTGAAGTAGTTTATCACCCCTCACCACGAGTAAGACCCAGAATTTAAGTTCAACGGTATCAGCAAGAATTCTCTGTGATGCCAGGCTGTGGTGGCGCAAGCCTTTAATCCCAGCACTCGGGAGGCAGAGGCAGATGGATCTCTGGGAGTTCGAGGCCAGCCTGGTCTACAAGAGCTAGCTCTGGGACAGGCACCAAAGCTACAGAGAAACCCTGTCTCTAAAAACAAACAAACAAACAAACAAACAAAAAAGAATTCTCTGTGAGGTCTATGACCTCAGCCTTCAGAGTGAGGTGAGAGTCAAGGGTGCCCCTTTCCTCCTGTTCTGGATATCTGCCCCACTTAAATGAGGAGGGTTTTATGGATGTGACCTCTAAAGGATCTTTATTACTGACATTTGGAAATTCTGGATTGACATGGCCTCTTGAGATCACTTGGGCCTGCATACTTGGTGCATTTTGAGATGGGTAGCTGTGTGCCCGTTTACTACAGCGACTTTGAGCATGACTGACTGAAAAGTCTCCAGCAAACCAATCTGCTGCTACTCTGAAATTTTTGGTTATGCTGTTTATTGTTGCTTTTTTGAATTTTCCCTTTTAAAAATTCCCCACAAACAATAATTCCAAAATATATATTCATTTGTTTTTAGATTATATGCATTTCAATAGAAAGTTTTCCTGCCATCAATATTTTTCAAATGTATATACACTTAATTGCATAAACATATAGAGGTTCATCTCTAATTCCACATAATATGTATGAATGTGTTCTTAGAATTGCAAACCTTACCTGCTTCAATATATCAAGGTAGAATATTTTATACATGTTTATTATTTACTAGTTATCATAGGCATACAATATAATGCATTAGAACAAGTGTGTGTGTATGTGTGTGTGCTGTAAGTGTAACTCCATGTCTCTGTGATATGCACAGTTGGTATTTTACTTGAGATGGAGAATGAATTGTGACACATTTTGAAACTAGCTGTGGTGAATGCAAGCAAGAATTTCCCAGAATGTCATGCCTTTGTGCTTCTGACATTCAGGTGCTCCTGGGAGGAAGCCATTCCTCCTTATTCTAGATCCTCAGCTGGTGAATCAAGGAAAGTCATGTCTAGGAGAATCATCTTCCATCATCCTGTATCCAAGGCTGAGCAACCAGAAAGGAGGCTCTGTTATTTATGAACTCAGAGAACATTCTCTCACCCTGAGTTCTCAGATCTAAGATAGCTACATTCAAAGAAATCCAGACATAAACTCTGAACTCACATGGCATCATAGACTTGAAAAATACACCAAGAAGACTGGAGAGAGTTGTGTTGCAGCAGAAAAGGGGGTTATGTTGGGTTTTGTGAAGTTACATGATGATAAAAATATACATTCACATGTAAGAAATTAAGTGACTAAGACTGTACAACCCAGGAGGAAGTCTAGGACCTCTTGATTACTTCACATGCCCTACGTCTCTCTTGTTTCTTTGAGCATCTGACAACTTCAGTCTGTCAGAAGCCAAGAGAAGTGATAAGGAGAATCTTAGATTTTGGGCTGGACAGAGAGAGTCAATTGCCCTGGGTTGAGATCTAGTATCTCTAGGTGATTTTGATCTGTTTTAACATTTTTGGCACAACACCTGCCTCTGAACCCCAGAATGACATATTGGAGAATCTCACCAAGTTAGGTGTAGCTGGTTTATTTTTTGTGGTCCTCAGGATTCTCCTATTTGAGTCTTGGCACAACCAAAAAGGACACTATGTGGAGCCCTTGTGTGAATATAAGAGGCAGCAGTAGACTCTTCATGGCAACAATATCTGAGAAATGAATATAAGTGTTTCATGTGTTTCTATAACAAGTACAGTACCAGTATTAGGAAACTACTGTCAAAGAGTATCCAGAGAGTATATGTGATTTAGGTATAAGGTCCAGTTTCTAATAACCAATAAGTTAGAGAAGTAAATTGCACAATGACCAGGTGTATTCTAGGTTTAAAATCGCACATCAGTGCACATGGCACTCTTACAGTCACCTCACACACATATATACATAAAGTTGTATAACCATATGCCTTTAAAATAACTCCCCAAACTGAAGGTGACAGGTAAATTCAAGCCGAAAATATACATTTTGCAAAAAAAATGCATAGGGATAATTAATAATTCAGTCCTGAACTACTTAAAAAATGATTTTGAGAAAGGCAGACATAAATTAACAACAATGTTAGAAAAAAACAATAATTTTGAGAAAAAATGAAGCATTTTATCTATAAAATTTCTACCTGAAGCTTTAATAGAAAGCTTTGCCTGAAGGTGAGTGTTGTATGCTGATCTATAATCCCAGAATTTAGCTAATGAATAAGGAGATCATGAATTTGTAGTCTATGTAGGCTACATTATTGAGTTTCATGCCAGCCTGTGCTAAAAAGAGAGCTCCAATCATCTTAGGGAACTCAAACAGAACAAGTTCTAAATAGAAACTTTTAAATGGGTTGAGATGCAGTGCAAAAAATTCATAGATGGGCATGCCCAATACACTGTCTGTGAGGATGTGCAATTCTCATCATGTTTCCAATTCATTTAGACAACATAGAAGTCTTGATAACTCTAATAATAAATTTTATGTAATACTGGTAATGCTTACCCAGAGACACACCCATTCACAAAAATGATAAATCAAAATTTTCAGGGCTCACTCCTTGTTTTAACTAGAAGCTCAATATCTCATTACATGAGGAAAACAGTACAGGCATGAACCTCAGGATGCAATAGAGATACTGTCCAAAAGTTTGTCATACTGACTATTTGTGAATGCCATAAATACATCATGAGACTGAAAAGCTCAACTCTACTAGAGATGTGTGAGAAGCCTCTCCACCTTATTTTCTGCTGAGTACCACCTTGGCTGCACAAAACATAGATTTTTAAAGTCACGCACAACCCAGCAGTTTTCAGGAAGGATTTCAGGGCTAAAAAGACTACAAAAATAGCACACAATTCCTACTACCTCAGAGACATCACTTTGTATAACACCAACGCCATCTGAAATCTGCACCCAAGGGGAAATGAACAGCAATAACTATTCCAACCAGGCTTGAACACAGACTACTCTGTAAGTGCTGCCAAGAGAGGAGTCACATAAACCTTGTCAAAGCACCACCTTTAATACCTATATACCCAGAACCTGTCCAAATTGATGCTAATTCACTAAAGAGACTGTGTCTTCCCACCATGGTCAGCAAGGGCTGTCTTCAGCTGGGTAGACACAAGTAGATACAAAGGATTGCAGGATTATCTGAATAG
>NW_004949221.1:240278-279409 GCF_000317375.1 Microtus ochrogaster | reverse complement strand
GAGCGGCTTTTGTAGCCAGTTGTTTCCTGGGTGCTTTACCACCGGTGGATTTACGGGCAGTCTGCTTTGTACGAGCCATGGTATGGGCACCTCCTTACTTATCCACCTTCTCCTTCGGCTGGAGCTCGGCAAGCGAGAGGCGGCGCTGGCGTTAGAGAGCGGCAGCGGCGCGGCGACGGCTGCGAACACAATTGGAACATTTCTAATTCTAAGTGGGATATGCCAGAAGATATAACTCACTTATGGACAAATCAGCTGGTCTGCAACTTCCTTAGTATAAATGTTTTTCATAATGTTAAAAAATGGCTCTGGCTACATATGTTTGCATATATATGCATGTACTTATTGAACACTTATCTATCAATAGGTGAAGCTCAGTCTACTTAACATTCAAGTAATAAACAGTGTTCACTGTAACAATAGAATCTTCATGTTTTCATTCATTTAAATTCTCCTGGCACTGTATGTCTCTGTGTGGAGTAAGTTCCCTATGTGTTATCCCATAAATGTAAACCAAGGACATAGTACTAAACCATGCACTGTTTTCCGGGGGGCACAGCTTTCAAACTATGACAACATAACTGAACATGGGGGTTATGAAAAATTTTGCAACTGTAAAAATTTTTGGAATATGCAATGATTTGGAAAATTAATTCCAATTATGTAATGAAGTATAAGTGTTTCTGACAGTCTATACCTGAGTGGCAGCTGATGACTTCACCTCAGCCTCAGTTCTGAGCCCCAAACCTGTGCATTTTGCACTATGAATGTTGCCACACAGGGTCAACAAGACCTGCCTGAAGCAACTTAGCCCAGACTCGAAACCACACATATTATAAATTGTAGTGGGTTCACTATGTATACTATTTTATGATCTTATAGAAACAAAATGATTCAATTATGAAAGGCAAGTATATCGAATCAGTATGTCTTTGTATTGTATTAGAATGTTTGATTTTAAAATTTGTTGCAGCACCTGAGTTGAGTTTCATTAAAAAAAAAAACAAAACAAAACCTTAAGTGAACTTTGGTTTTGGATTATGACAGAATTTTCAGCAACTACTGAGATAGGCCAAAACATACTAACATACTTCTGCCATTTTGTACTATGCATACATATGTATTAGCACATATATGTGTATGTGTATGTGCAAAATGACACTCTCAGTATTTATATTTCTAAAATTAAAGTATCAGTCCATTCAGGAAGACTATAAAGATGTTCTACCTCCTTGTACTAAATTTTTAGCGAAGAACTAATTCTTCATGTAAAGATCAGCAAACACATCCGTCTCATGACCATGCAAATTTGCTGTCATTTTAAATGAGTGACAGATTATAAAGAAATTCTTGGAAATAAACGTGTTTATGATTTCTGATCAGGAAAAAAAAAGAATGAACCCTGAATGAGGTGGACAATAGGCATTATTGGGGCTTAAACATGGAGTCAAGTTTCTGGAGTGTTTCTCTCTCACTAAGGACATGTTGCTACTTCTGTGGTTGAACATCCAGTGTATTGCATCAGAGAAGGCAAATGGGATGCCATCTGTTGAGGCAACAGGTCATCTGAGGGAAATTCATCTCATAGAGCTCATTTCACCAGCAGGGGGCAGCACCTTTCTTGCAGAGAGTGATTTCTCTGGGGAAGATGGTGTTAGGAGCACAAAGCACTGAGTGCAAGTTTGACTGGTTCACAGGGTTAGCCCATCACATTGTCTCAAGTCAGAGAAAATAAATATCCATGAAATAATAAGGAAGGAAAACTCTGTGTCATACTATGTAAGACAGGACACTAGGATAAATAAGATGCAAGGACTTGAGTGCCGTTGTGTCTGAAGGAGAATGAGAATATCTCTCTAAAACTAGATATAAGGGAAAGTTTGGGATTTTCTGTGCAGTACAGATGTCTGATTGCTCCCCCACTTGTTTGTTTTTAGACAGAGTCTGATCTATCTCAGGTTGATATTGAACTCACTGTGTGGCATGAATAGTTGTCCTGTCTCCATAATCTGAATGCTGAGATCATAGGCATAAATGCACAGTTTAGTACCGGATCATAACAAGGGGTTCATGAACACACAAATAATCAACTGAGCCATAGTGTGGTTCCATGGAGCAATATTTTGGTGCAACAAAGTAGGGACAAATAAATACTTAGACATATAAAATAAGAATAATTGGCAAAAAAAGACAATATAGGTTATTCAACCTCATGGGGAAATATGGGGCACTGAGGATATGTGATAAAGCTGCTTCTTGGGACACTAGACATGGTTTAGATGTCATAATATTGTTAACATGGTCTAGATAAATGGGTGAAGGAGACCTGGTGTGGAGGTTTTGCAAGGGAATGACTACTTCTAGATCACTCTCAAGTGGAAGTCATTTATCAAGAAAACACTAGGACAATTTATGCTAAGTCTTAGCCATTGATGACACAAAAATAGAAACAGATAGAAATTTCATGGAATTGGTGATTCTTTAAGAAAGACTAGCTCATCACTGATCTATAATCCCATCACAGGAGGCTGATGGATGAGGATCAGGAGTTTGACAATTGCCTGGGTTTAATGGGGGTCTTTCTAAACATAAATAATCTAGATAATAAATGAGCTAAAGTATTTGGGAAACCAAAGACAGTTGGCTGAAGATGGCAATTTCTTTCCCTGTGAGGGTGATGAAATGACAGCTTTGTGATAAGAGGGAAGACCCTTCACCTAAAGACCACACCCTGTATATCCTCCCATCTGGATGCTCTGTACCTAACCATTGCAAGGTTGGAGCAAAAAAAGGAGATGCCATGACTGCAATCATCACAAGTTTCCTCTGCCATGGTGAAATGTGAAGATGGTGCTCAGGTATACTACTGTGGGGGTGGAGGCTTTCCTATCCACACACAGGCACTGTTTCATCAAGATACCTAAGGAGCCCTGAAGGCATTTGTGGAAATGAGGGTCTACTCAGTCCTCAGGAACAAATCTCTCAGAGAGAACTCTATTCTAGGGCTGAGTTTGGGCACCAGGAACCTAGTCCTTGTGTGTAACCATGCCCTAAGGTGTCTGATCCTTTCTGCTCACTGAGGACAAGGGAGCACACCTTGACCCTGGGAATGGAAAGTGGAAAATGCTGACTGATGCTGTGAATCTACAGCTGATCCTGGGACAGGGTTCTGCAATCTGAAGCCTAATGTCCTATGACAGAGCAGTTGACTTTCATCTGGGGATCCACCATATCCTGCCCTAAAGGCTGAGCCAGGATCTATGACTTCCCACGGGAGACAGGTCACCCTCTCATGTGAGGGAACCTCACGTGCCTGGGATTACTCTTTGTACAATGAACAGTAATGTGCCCCCTGGCACAGAGGGACCCAAATATTGCCTGAGTTGAAGGCTGCATTTCTCATCATGTTTATTAAATGGGCCCATGTCAGGCAACCTCTCTGTTTCTGTCAGAAGGCTCCTAGTTGATCATAGAACAGTGATACTCTGGAGATGGTGGTGACAGGTAAGATGACACTCAAGGTTTCCAGCTCAAGTCCCTAACTTCAGGAAAGGGGCCCATTCCCTAGTGTGCTTCTGTCCCATAGACGTGGGGACAAGTTGGGCTCTGTAAGTCCATGTAGCATGCTGCTTTCTTGTGTATAGGGTGCTTCTTCAGTCCTGTCAGCCAGACTGTCAGCCCTTCCAGCCCAGTGGTGACCTCATGAATGAACACAAAACTTCAGTGTGTACAATGGGAGAAATATGGCAGGTTCATGCTGACAGAGGAAGATAAGGAATTCTCCAGGTCATTGGACTCATACCATGTAAATTCTACTGGACAGTTTTAGGTTCTTCCACCTGAGTCCTGTGACAACCAGTCTTAATAAACAGTTTGGATGTTATGGCTATAGTCCCCAGGTTTGTCACTGCCAGCAAGGAGATCTGAAAATTGGTGGGTGGCGGTCAATGAATTCATGTCACATGATTATTACAGTGGCAGATGATAAATGAAAAGATCCAGAATGAGTCTTGCTTATAGTAGTTGTTCAGTTATTCATTCATTGTGTCAGTTGTGTGCCAGGACTGCACAGAATTTAAAGGTCCTCATCAGAATATCTGTGACCTTTCTCTTATTGCTTTCATGCCTCATACTCCTCCTTTTCTGGTTCAGACATCAAGGCAAACTCAAGAAAGAAGTTTGGTGGTTGGGTATGAGTATAGGTGAACAGGGTCTCAGAAGGTGGTGAGCTCCCCATCTGCATTAATATCAGAGACTCAGTGAACAAGACCAGGGAAACCATCCATATGGGAACAGATAAACTGAGAAATACTTTTGTAAAACCTCAGAGGAGAAAATGTTACCTCATTACCTGTGCAGAAGTCAGGCATTTGGTGCAATTTTCAAACTCCTGAAACTCATCCCACTTCATTTCTCTGCAGGTGCCTCAAGTTATTGGGACTCCATTCTCCTGGCTGAGATTCTTCCCTCTATTTCAGCCCAGAGAGAGACAACAAGCTCACAGCATTTTGTAGAATCCATGGTGCAAGTGAAAAGTGACAGAGGTCCTCAGAAGAAGTAATTCTGCCCCAGGTAAGATGTTCTTACCTGCTGGAGAGTGATCACTTCCAAAGATACCCTTTGTTTTACCGGTTCCCAGTTAGTGACTGCCATCCATGTAGGAAACCTTTGTCAGAGGGCAAAGGGAAGACGAAAGTGGGGAGTTCAAGATCTCAGTATCAAAGTGGTTGTGGAGAGGTCCTGGGTTCAGCACTCTGAAGAAAGAAATCCTCACTGAGGTCAGCAATGTGAGGAACTAAACTCAAAACTTCACCACTCTCCCTGGTTTCCTGCCCTCATCTCATGCTTCATTTGGAGAAAGAGACTGAGGACAATATGGAACTTTCAAGTGGAGTGATGTCCCTGTCCCATCTACCGGGCTAAGAACTAGGGCCCCTATTTAGACAAGAGAGTCTTCTTTATTCAACCTCTCTAGCCCTTCCTGAACATCCATAGCTGACCTCTCCCTTCTGCGAACACCTGCCTCCTGTATGCTATGGTCTCTTTCTAACCTGGTTTTCTCAGAGCCCCAATGTCTTCCTGAACATCCATAGCTGACCTCTCCCTTCTGCGAACACCTGCCTCCTGTATGTATGGTCTCTTTCTAACCTGGTTTTCTCAGAGCCCCAATGTCTCTACCTTCCTGTTACCTTTCTGACTTCTTGGAATGTGTTGGGTTGTTAACATGCTCCTGGGATCTCAGAAGATGCTAAAGAAGTACAAAAGGTTTTGGTACAGTTATTTGTCTCCCTGACATTGTGGAGAAATCCAACATACTCTGCTAGCACACAATACAGAACATTTCATGCAAAAGAGCCTCAGTGTCCCATTTCTCTGTTCTGAAAGCCTGTAACATTTCTTGAGTATTCTGTCCAGAGATGGTAACTATTAACAACCCTGGACACTGGTGTGTGGCATTCCCCATGAATGCCATCTGGTACCAGCAGAATGTTTAATCCAGAGGAGATTGCTGTTCCTTGCATCCTTAGGCAAGAACCTCAGTAACACAACACAACAAAGTGACAACCAGAAACCATTTCAGGGGTTCTGCACATCAGACTATGTAGATCCCAGGTAAAGTTTGGTTTTAGCTTACCTTAGAGGGTTTAGGGGAGTCTGATCACTTTGCAGTGTCCCATTCCTTGATAGTCCCATGGGTAGGAGTGATGTGGAACTCTAGAGAATCCAGAACAATGGGCAAGAGGTTAAAGACATTAAATGGATGCATCTAAAAAAGATGAATGGCAGAAAAGAACTCACTTATAAATCTAGGGTTTACCTCACTCCTTTATCATCTGTGTGGTTATTATCTTTTAAGAGGGTATGGTGGCTTTGAGAGGGTATGGTGGCCAATAAAGTAAACTTACTCCTTTACTGCATAATAAAATAATTAAAACCAGACACTTGGTAGATTATGATATTAAATTGCTTTGTGGAAATCTCCAGATATTCTGTGAAATACATTGGCTATCTATTTGGAGAGATGGCACTCTGAAGGACCATCTCTAAGGAAATATATTTGTTAATTTTCAATTGCTCTGGTAAAACACTACATCTAAAAGCAACTTTGGAAGGAAAAGTTTTATTTCATTTATACCATGTAGTCCAGCAGCCAGAGAGGTCAAGGTAGGAACTCAAGGAATGGACCTGGAGGCAGGAAACTGAAGCAGGGATCATGAAGGAATGCTACATAAAGACTTTTCCCCCATAGCTTGTTCAGTCTGCTTTCTCACACATCTCAGAAGCACCAGCCCAATTCTGGCACCATCCACAATGAGCTGAGTCCTACATCATCAATCATCAACCAAGAAAATGCCTGTCAGACTTTACTACAGGTTAATCTGGTGGGGGCATTTTCCTTAATTGAGCTTCCCTCTTTCTAAATGGCTCTAATGTGTCAGGATGACATAAAAACATCCACCACAAGAAGTAATGAATAAGGTGCTTAAGGTTTTCATGGGAGAACCAGAGCATGCTGACCATTTTCCTCCTGTGATGTGAAAAACATGGCTGGATTGATGTCTTTAGTGCATGATGGCTAGGCTGGCGAGATGGCTCGGAGGATAAGAGCACTGGCTGCTCTTCCAGAGGTCCTGAGTTTAATTTCCAGCAACCACGTGGTAGCTCACTTCACAACCATCTGTAATGAATCTGATGCCCTCTTCTGGCCCACAGGTATACATGCAGGCAGAATATTGTATATATAATAAATAAATAAATAAATCTTTATTGTTTTTAAAGGGCACACAGAAACTGAAAAGGCCTCATGATCAAAGAAAAAGGTCCTACAATGTTCCAAGAAAGGCTAAGTGACAATATGAAAAAGTACTTGGGATTAGACATTTTGAAAAGCTAAAATTACACTTTCTAACCAGACATAGTAAAACTATTGCAAAGAACTGAGTAACCAAAGGACAGAAATCTGAAAAAAAGTTACTCAGTGAGGCCCAAAATGTCTACGTAAGAAAACAAAGAAAAACAAGCAAATGATAAATGTTAACTAAATGTTAACAATGATAAACCAGACCAATGGGGGTGAACAAGGATCTGGGAAATCAAGGCTCAGATATAAAGAAAACAAATACTGTAATTGTAGGGAAATGGAAAAAATTCCCATCTTAACATTAAAGCAAAAAAATGTATTCCTCATGACTTTTAGCAAGGACTAATAGACCTGAACAACGTCTTTTGTCGTCTAACCTGCAATCACACTGTTAACTGTGAAGCTGTTTGTCTCTGTGCTTTGCTTCCTGTCTTTTCCCTTAGGTGAACTGTTCCCACATATCATAGTCATTTTGATAATGTGCCACATGTCTTGTTAAAATGTAAACTTTTTTCTAACCACAGGTAGGGAGAAAACAGAGATGAGACACTTCAAGTGGGAAAAGGTTTATTTCTGAATTACCACAAAAAAAGTTTGTGGTGAGAGAGGAGCTGGAGAATAAGAGGACACCGTGTCCCTACAAGAGGACCCAGGTTCATTCCCCAGGCTGTAAATGGTGGTGGTTCATAAGCATCTATACTTCCAAGTCTGGGAGATGTGCTGCCTCTTCAGCACATCTGTATGTGTATTTAAAAGTCTCACACATAAAATAAAAAGAATAAGTCTACTTCTGTGTATAGCTGTGGCTTCCAGTTTTCTTTTGTGGGATTGCTGAGTGTTCAAATGAGTGGGTTTCTAACGCTTGTGCTCTTTCCTTTCTCTTGGTTTGTCCATCCAAATTTAATGTGATAGTTTTTTTAATCTTATCCTATTTTATTTTGTTATATATTAATACTACCTTTTATAATCCTCCCATTTTCTAATGAGGTACAGAAGAGGAGTGGATAAAGATAGAGGGGAAGTAGAAAGTATCAGAAAGAAGTAAGGGAGAAGAAACCATAACCAAGGTTATATTAGGTGGGAAAAATCTATTGTTGATAAAAGGCCTGTACTAGATTCCTGGTAGAGATCTCTATCACAGGCTTTCCTCATATTTGCCATGGGGTCTGATCAGCATCTTCTTCCTTGTTATTTCAGACACCTTCTTCTTGTTGTTGCATGAGATCTGAGCTGTGCTTGATGAATGCAGGATGAGGATGTGGTCACCGTAGCAACATGCCCCACCTACAATAGTCTCAAACACTCACAGGAATGTGGGACCCACTGAGAGGATAGGGCCTGTCAGTCATCAGAAAACTGTGATCTGCACTTTTTCACAGGTAACATGGGCCACATCCTGAAATTCCTGAGAATTCCCTATTAAAAGGAACAAACTTATGCTGGTGGGGAGCAGCTGAAGAAGACTACATCAAGAGTTGAGGGTTTATTCTGAGTCCTGTTCAGTGGGTGGCTGCAAATGTAACTCATGCTGATGTGTGAAGTGGAAATAAAGCGTCCTAATGAAAGAAACTAAGTGCTGCCATTATGACTCCTTCTGAAGTAGGGGAAAGCAAGGACACCTCCAGATGTTCTCACAATCAGAACCTACTCTGACCTGAGTGTCTCCTATCATCTTCTGGTGGGGAGAGGGGACTCAAATATTTCTAGTGTAGGAGACTTGGTTGGTCTTTCTCTCTCAAAAGGTCTGCATGTATTTAATTCCTTCAACCTGTTCATGGTTTCTTATGACAACTAGTCATTTTCCTTGTTTTGAAGATGCTTTGATGAAAATACAGTCTGATGCTTTCCTGGGGCCTTGTAAAGCAGCAGAGATGCACTAAACACATGACTCCAGTTCTTGTGGAGCCAAATCCTTTGTCCAATTCCTCTGTTTTTGCAAGAACTTCTCCATTTTTCTAATAATATCCATGCAGTGATTCCTAAACACTGAGGGCATGTTGCAGCCTCCTAGTTCCAGGCCAGAAGGCAGTTGGTGCTACCAACCATTCCTTCCTGGGACTGAAAGGGAAATATTTGCAAAGTGCAAATGATGAGTAAGTTAGTAATAGCTTTGCATACATCAAGGGGCTACACTGAAGGGAAGCTATGTGCCTCTAACCGTGGAAATCAAGTGTGTCAAGAATTTAAGCTTCATTGGAGATGGGTGCAGTCTGGGCTTAATAACAGGGTAAAACACACTTAGGAGTACTTACACAACAAAGAAGACCATCAGCTGTTCTGGAAAGTGAACTCTCAACAGGGTACTGTGGCTCCCCATGTCACTCTTACGCAATGAATATAATCTATGGTTTTGTCTATAAATAAGGGAAATATTTAGCCAAATGAATATTTGACCTTCTTTTTCCCTAAGGAGTTCACTGTTATGGAAGGATGATGGCAGAAGGAAGCCATTTGCACTAAATTGTGGTAAATATACAGTAGAAATCTGAACCCAGATAATGTGTGCATCATTATAATAAGTTGTCTCTGGGTTTCCAGTCTACCTCTAGTAACTGTGCTCATTAATATATATATATTCTCTGGTTTCTCATTACCATTGCTGTAAAGGAAGTGTGAGAGACAAGGGTATTTTGGGATAGAAAGGAAATCTTGCTCTCTTCCTCTGTCTGTATCTCTCTCCTCTCTCTCTTTCTGTTTGTCTCTATAGGCCTATCTCAGTCTCTCTCTGTTTCTGTGTCTGTTTTTCTGCCACCTGCCTACCTCTCTCTGCGAGTGTGTGTGTGTGTTAGGCAGCCTGTGTCCTCAAATAAATTTGTCTTGCTGGAAGAGCGGGTTTGATGGGCAAAAATTTAGCTCTACTGATTGTGAACATCAGGAAAGGATTCTGGTAGATTCAGCATGGAGAAGGGTTGGAACCAGTGTAGGAAAAGGACTCCAGTATATCGAGGAATGGATGAAGTGGGGACAGGGGCCTGGAGTGCTGCAGAAGGTGAATGAATAGAGAGTATAGACAGATGTCTTGAGTTTTCATGGAACCTGTACTGTTTTGATGTTCATGGGAGAGCAACAAAAACAGTTCAGTTCAGGACTGTTTGAGGTTAATATCAGAATGAAAGAGAAAGATGGAGAAACAGATGAAGGTTCTTTATTTCTGGGGTTGATTGGAATATCAAACACGGCCTTCACAGATAGTGACAGAGAAGGCTTAGAGACAGTTATGCAAGGGAAGTTGACTTCTCTCCTGTCCTAGCCTTGTATGTTGTGAGTGGTAATTTCTTTATTTTTCTACCTTCTTCATTTCTTTCAGTCAAAGGCCCTCTTACTGCCACCTCTGCTTCCAAACCTTCTCACTATGTTTTCCCCTTCTACTCTTTTTCTTTCTGGACCAGAGTTCCTGATATAAAACTGCAGATTCTGTCTCAATGCCATCAGTACTAATTGAGTTTGGCAGAGCAAATTCTCTGGCTACTATGTAAGGTACAAGAGTATCACCTGCCAACATTCAAATTAATGCTTGTAATAATCTCCCTCTGCCCTTCCTTGGGGTACATAGTGGACAATGACTTCTCTTTCAGTGTTAGTGTGAAAATACGCTTGTCTGGTGACATGAGAGGGTTCATATATAGATCCTTATTTATGAGAGTATGAATTGTGGGGAAGTAATTATACTTCATGTATTAAAGTTTAAGATTGTGATTCATTTAAAATTACTTATAAGATTATCGTTCAAGATAAGTAATAAAGTGATTGGTCTTTTTTTAGTAACCACAAAATGCAGCCTGCCAGTAAAAGAATACCTTGCTTGTTTACACAGCTAATCTATAAAAAGTTCCCTGGGCATGAATATATGTTTTGAATTTATCAAGTTTTGTTTTAAAAAATTATTAATTTTACTTTATGTTCCAAAATATTATATTAGTATGTATGTTAAACAGACATATGTAGCATCTGTAGAGGCCCAAATAGTGCATGAAATACCCTTTCACTAGAACTACAGGAAGTTGTGAGCCACCAGTTGAGTGCTGCACATTGCACCTGGGTCCTCTGAAAGACCCACAGATGCTCTTGACCAGTTAGTGATCTGTCCAGGCTCTCATTCATTCATTCATTTATTCATTCATATATGTGTGTTTGTGTTTCAAACATTTGGAGCTCAGAAAACAACTTGTGAAACTCAATTCTCTCTTTCAATTTTATGTGTTCTGAAATCAAACTTAGGTCGCCTTTCTATATTGCAAGCTCCTTTAATCACTGAGACATTTTTCCCATCTTAGTTTTATTTGTATTTAATTATTTCTGAGTTAAACTTCATTGTTTTTATTTACTATCTTGAGTTTTTCCAGTGTTTGAAGAGAATTATTTTTATTTGAGACCACTCTATCTTTGAAATAGGCATTTAGGCTCAAAACATCTTTTTTCTTTTGTAGTATCTTTTGGGTATATTCCCAAGAATTTTATTGCTGGATTCTGAGGTAGGTTGATTCCCAATTTTCTGAGAAACCACCATACTGATTACCAAAGTGGTTGTACAAATTTGCATTCCCACCAGCAATGGTTCCCCTTACTCCACATCCTCTCCAGCATAAGCTATCATTGGTGTTTTTGATCTTAGCCATTCTGACAGGTGTAAGATAGTATCTTGAAGTTGTTTTGATTTGTATTTTCCTGATAGATAAGGAAGTTGAACTGTCCTTAAGTATCTTCAACCATTTGAAATTCTTCTGTTGAGAATTTTCTATTTAGTTCAGTACACTATTTTTTAATTTGTTTATTTAGAATTTTAATGTGTAATTTCTTGAGTTCTTTGTATATTTTCGAGATCAGTCCTTTGTCTGATGTAGGGTTGGTGAAGATCATTTCCCATTCAGTAGGCTGACTCTTTGTCTTATTGACTGTGTCATTTGCTTTACAGAAGCTTCTCAGTTTCAGGAGGTCCCATTTATTTATTTTTGTTTTTATTGTCTGTGCTACTGGGGTTATATTTAGGAATTGGTCTCCTGTGCCCATGCATTGAAGGCTACTTCCCACTTTCTCTTCTATCAGGTTCAGTGTGGTCAGATTTAAGTTGAGGTCTTTAATCCATTTGGATTTGAGTTTTGTGCATGGCAATAGATAGGAATGTATTTTCATTCTTCTACAGGTTGACATCCAGTTATGCCAGCACAACTGGCTTTCTTTTTACCATTGTATAATTTTAGCTTCTTTCAGGTGTTCATAGCTGTGTAGATTAATATCTGGATCTTCAATTAGGTTCCATTGGTTAATGTCACTGTTTTTATGCCAATACCAAGTTGTTTTCATTACTGTAGCTCTGTAATAGAGCTTGATGTCCGGGATGGTAATACCTCCAGAGTTCCTTTATTGTACAGGATTGTTTTGGCTATCCTGGGTTTTTTGTTTTTCCATAAAAAGTTGATTATTGTTCTTTCAAGGTCTGTGAATAATTGTGTTGGGATTTCGATGGGAGTTGCATTGAATCTATGTATTGCTTTTGGTTGAATTTCTATTTTTACTATGTTGACCCTCCCAATCCAAGAGCATGGGAGATCTTTCCATTTTCTGATATCTTCTTCAATTTCTTTCTTCAAAGACTTAAAGTTTTTGTCAACTAGGTCTTTCACTTCCTTGGGTAGTGTTATCCCAAGATAGTTTATGTTATTTGTGGTTATTGTGAAAGGTGATGTTTCGCTGATTTTCCTCTCAGCTTCTTTATCTTTTGGTATAGGAGGAATACTGATTTTTTTTGAATTGATCTTGTATTCTGCCATATCACTGAAGGTATTTATCAGTTGTAGGAGTTCTCTGGTAGAGTTTTTGGGGTCACTTGTGTATACTATCATATCATCTGCAAATAATGAAAGTTCAATATGTTCATAACAGCATTATTTGTAATTGCCTGTACCTGGAAGCAACCTAGATGCCTCTCAATTGAAAAATGTATAAAGGAAATGTGGCACATTTACACATTAGTGTACTACTTAGTGGTAAAAAGCAATAACATCTTGAATTTTGCATGCAAATGGATGGAAATAGAAAACACTATCATGAGTGAGATAATCCAGATCCCCCCAAAATGAATAAGGTATGTACTCACTCACAAGTGGATACTAGACATAAACAAGGGATATTGAGCCTATAGTTCATAATCCTAGAGAAGCTAAGTAATAAAGTGAACCCGAGGAAAACATATATAGACCCATCTGGAAATTGGAAACAGACAAAATTGAAAGCATGAGGGCATGAGGCAGAAGGATTGGAAAAGGGGGAGGGTTGAGGATAATTTGAGGGAATGGGATAGTTGAGATGGAGGAAAGACAGATATAAGAACAAGGAAAGAGATATATTGATTGTAGGGAGCTATTATGGGGTTAGCAAGAAGTCAGCCTGGCTCTAGAAAAATTTCCGGGAATCCACACGGATGACCCCAGCTAAGACCCTAAGCAATAGACCAGAGGGTGCCTGAACTGGCCTTGTACTGTAGTCAGACTGATGATGATCTAAAATATCACCATAGAACTTTCGTCCAACAACAGATGGAAACAGAGGCAGAAACCCACATAGGAGCACTGGACTGAGCTCCCAAGGTCCAGGTGAAGAGTGAAAGGAGTGAAAGTATGAGCAAAGATATCAAGACCATTAGGGGTTCATTCACTGAGACAGTTTGTCTGAGATAATGGGAGCTTACCAACTATAACTGGACTGGGAGTGAAAAAGCATGGGATCAAACTAGTCCCTCTGAATGTGGTTGAAGTTGGGGCTCACTGAAAGTGGCACTGAGATTTGTTATATGGCATGTACTGGCTTTTTGGGATCCTATTCTCTATGGATGTATTTTCTTTGCTCAGCCTAGATGTAGGAAGGAGGGTCTTGGACTTTCCACAGGGCAAAATGCCTTGCTTTCTCTTAGTATTAGAGGGGTTGGCCTGGAATGGTATGTGGAGGGAGTAGGAGGAGGAGAGGGAGTGGGAATTTGGATTGGTATTTTTTTAAAGAAATAAAATAAAAAATTCTTTTTTTAGTACTGCCTTCATCATATGTTCTAGAGATTTCTAGGTTGTGTTTTTCTTTTCATTAAGTTTGAGAAATATTTTCTAAAATTTTTATATATTTTTGAAAAGTTTTGCATAAATGCAATGAAATAATGTCAAATCAACTCTACTGCCCTGATACCCCGTTAAGCCTTCTTCCCAAATTCAAGTCTTTTTTTTTTTAATTCATCATCCTGATGGTGATATCACAGAGGTGCCAAAATGCCCAGTCTTCCTTTCTTTTTTCTTTTGCTCATCAGTATCATCCAATTCCCCTTCCTATTTGAAAACCTTCAAAGTCATTCTTGTCTGCTCAGTGATGACCTTGGGGGGCATAAATCTCCTTGCTGAGATTAGTACTGATTTAATGCTTGCACCACTCACTGCCCATACAAGTTTGAGTGACTCATCTCTGAGATAGCTGAGTAAGTCTGCTCTGAGCATGATGTTTCTCTGATTGGTGTCTACATTGTTTTGTTGACAGGGACATGGAGAAGAATAGCCACCACTGATTTCCAGGCCAGTGTATAAATTGTGTCTGGATGGTGATAATTCGATGATGATAGAGAAATGTAAATGTCCAGTGAAAATTCCCTATCTTCTTTGAACATTTATGTATGGTTTGTTATGAAATAAAGTGATAACTGCAGATTATTGTCGTTATGAGAAGAAAAGAGCAATCAACAATCGTTGGCTGGAGAAGGATCCAAAGAGCAGGGCTGAGCAGACACAATGGTTTCAGAGGGTTGGACCCCATGGGTGATGGTCTTGCTCCTCAGGATCTTGCCAAAGATCTGAATGTTGGTGTCTGCTCAAAGGCCTAATAGAATAGACATTTTTCTCCATGAAATATTTTATTTTCCTTATTTTTGGAGCTAGGGATGGATGATAGAATCCATTATTCTAGGCACATACATTACCCCTGAGATATTTTTCAACTTTATCCTGTAAAGTTCAAATTCTGTTCTTGTAGAATTTGTTTTTTTTTCTGCTGTTACCTATTTTGTTCTTATGGTTTTGATTACTTTTATTGTTGTTTTAATGACAGCTCTCTCTATGTATCCCTGCCTGTGGTGGACCTATTATGTAAGTCAGGCTGGCCCAGAATTTGGAAATGTCCTTATGCCCCTTTCTGGCCAATCCAGTGCTATGATTAAAGTTATAGTAATATGTATGTAGTAATATTTCATTTGTATTTTAATAAATAAAGCTTGCCTGAAGGTCAGAGAGCAAAAGAGATGCCCTGGTCAGCCTTACAGGCCAAACAGTGGTGATACACACATTTAATTCCAGTAGCCACACTAGTTTGCCATAGAAGCTGGTAGGTAATGATGCACACCTTTAATCCCAGCACTAGAGAGGAATATAAGACAGAAGGAGATAGCTCTCAGTGAGTCTCATTCTGAGGATTCCTGGAGGAAGGATCACCATTTCATACTGAAGTAGAGTAAGAGCCAGTGGCTGGCCAGATGTTGGTGGTGCATGTCTTTAATCCCAGCACTTGGGAGGCAGAATGATTTCAGGGAGTTCAAGGCCAGCCTGGTCTGCAAGGTGAGTTCTAGGACAGTCAGAGCTGTTATACAGAGAAACCCTGTCTTGACAAACAAAAGGGAAAAAAACAAGAGCCAGTGGTTAGCTGTTTTGCTTTTCTGACCTTCAGGTTGAACCCCAATATCTGTCTCTCGGTTTTTAATTAATCAAGTTACAATTGTGGGACATGACATACATGCATCAGTTTAATATATTAATTGTTTGAAATTTTCATAGGTGTACTTGTTGGGTTTTAATAGAGTCCACTTCTTCCTCACTTTCTCCAGCTGGTTCCCTCTCCACTGACTTGATTTTCTTTTTGATTTCTTTGCTTGTTGAAAATGTGCTGTTTTATTCACATGCACCCATGAGTGTATCCAATTCACACTTAATTTATTGAACTTGAGTTACATTTCATTGTGGTCTCAGCTGATTCTTGATGTGAGTTCTGGCTTTCCAATGCTGAAAGCTACTCTGTGACTCACAGTGACATGTCCTGGAGACTGATGTGAGATGGAAAGTTCTTCCAAGTTTGGGTAAAATTAATGAGCAGTGTTGCTTGGTTTTGGTGGTTTTCTTTTTCTATCTCTCTTTTTTATTGTTTTTATTGAGCTATATATTTTTCTCTGCTCCCCTCCATCCCTCCCCAACTTCTACCTTCTCCCATGATCCCCATGTATCTAATTTACTAAGGAGATCTTGTCATTTTCTACTTCTCATGTAGATTAGAACCATGTATGTCTCTCTTAGGGTCCCTTTATTGACTAGGTTCTCTAAGGTTGTGAATTGTAGGCTTGTTTTTCTTTGCTTTATGTCTAAAAGTCACTTATAAGTGAGTACATATTATATTTGTCTTTCTGTGTCTGGGTTACTTCACTCAATATGATCTTTTCTAGATTGAACCATTTGACTGCAAGTTGGCTGATTTCTTACTGCTATTCTGTTTGGATTTGTGTCCAATGTTAAAGTGATGTTTTATCTTGTTGTTTTGTGTCTCTCTCCAAATCTGTAGCAGTATATGCTTTTACATGAGAGTTTACATCTTAAAATTTTAATTTTCAATGCATTTTTTATTTTTCTTGTATGAGTATTTTTCCTTCCTGTATGTATATGTACCATACCTATCCTTTGAGTGTGGTGTTCAGAAGAGAACACTGAAAAAAAAAAGAAGAGAACACTGGATTGTCTAGGACTAGAATTACTTGTGGTTGAGAAGCACAATGTGGATGCTAAGACCTGATCTTGGTCTTAACCACTCTTAACCACTTAATGCTCTTAAGCACTGATGTATCTCAACAACCCTGAACAAAACTTATAATGTTTTACTTGATGTTTGACTGATCTTTTTCTCATTATTAGGAAGCAATCTTTTACTTCTGGTTTAACAAATGCACTACCATAAATTCTCACTGAAATTGAAGTCTTTGTCTCATATTACTTTTTTAATGGAAATATCAAATCTCTATTTTTCTTCCTTACTTTTAAGAATGAGTTCTTCAATTATTTCATATAACACATTTTGATTTATGCCTCTCAAATTCACTGCCCTTCCTTAAACACCAGCCTTTATGTTATCTCTCCTCCCACTCAGTGCAAATATTGTTGCCCTTAGATTCTACAGCATCCTAGCAGTGACTTCACCTTTAAAGAGACCTGACTCACCTTCTCTCAGTAGGTATCAGATGCCAATAGCTCTTCATTTATTTTTAGGATGTCTTATCCATTGCCCATCCCCATTCTGGATTTGGTCTGTATTGAGATCATATGAGGCTTGTAAATGTTATCCCGACCATTTGGGGTTGCCATCAACATTTAGAAAATAGTTTTCTTGTAGTCATCAAGTACCTCTGGGTCTTACAAGTATTTTAGTATCCTCTTCTATAATATCCCATACTAGGAATGCTTAACATGAGGAAAATTCTGTAACTCATCATAATTTCAAAGGATTGGCTAAGAAAGAATAGATATCTTGCTTGTCACATGGAGAGTGAGATAGAGGTTACTAAGTATTTCCCCTTGATTTCCCAAGCTCAAAAAGCATCATTGATGGCCTTTTTTTTATCAATTTCATTATCAATAATCACCATCTTTTATGTCCCTGCATATATGTACTTTTTCATATCAAAAAGTGAGAGGTGGAATTGGGGGAAGAAAAATGATCAGTTGTTAGAGTACTTGTCTGATGTCCTCAAAGGACTGGGTTTGATCCCCTAGCATTGCATAAATCTGATGTAGTGGCTCAAGTCTGTGATGTCAGCACTCATTAGTTGGAGGTATAAATATCAGGAGTTTAAATGATCAGTCCTTAGGCAGTGAGTTTGAGGTCATTCAGGGCTATTTCAGCACTATATCATAAAAGAAAGGGGCTCAATCTTGACTTGCCCTGTAATCAGACTAATGATTATCTTAAATATCACCATAGAACCTTCATCCAGCAACTGATGGAAACAGAGGCAGAGACCCACATCAGAGCACTGGACTGAACTCCCAAAGTCCAGTTGAAGAGTGGAAGGAATGAGAATATGAGCAAATAGGTCAAGACCATGATGTGTTCACCCACTGAGTTTACCCGATACTCTCATTAATGAGCTCACTAACTCTAGTCGGACTGGGAAGGAACAAGCATTGGACCAACCAAGTCCCTTTGAATGGGGTTGACAGTTGCATGGCTGGGGCAGACTGAGGAGCCACTAGCAGTTACACCAAAATTTATCCCTACTGCATATACTGGCTTTTGGGGGATCCTAGTCTCGTTGGATGTATACCTTGTTCAGCCTAGATATAGTAGGGAGGGCCTCAGACCTTCCACAAAGCAATGTTCTTTACTCTCTCTGAGGATTAGATAGGGGTGGGGTAGGAGGGTATGTGGAGGGAATGGGAGGAGGGAAGGGAGTGGGAACTTGGATTGGTATTTTTTTTAAAAAAAATTAGATTTTTTTTAAAAAAGGTAAAAAAGCAGGGAGTAGTTGAGATGTAGTGTTTCCTTTATGGTATTAATATTAGAAAGAACTATACTGTAAATCCTTCAAGGGTAGCATAGGTGTCAGTTGATTCTACAAATGAGACTATGGTCAAATTTATAATCAATGACTGAGCAGCTGACACTATTTTCCAAGTCATGGTTGCCTAATCTCACTGTATACAGTCTGTGGAAGAGTTCATCAAAGAGTTGATATACATACTCTTCACTGAGAATTAAAACTTGGAACAAAAATATTAAAGGCCTGAATCATGTCCCACAAAAAAAGAAAAAAAAAAGAAAGAATATGTTTCCCGGGTGTATGTGGTGAACATGAACATTAAGTTCTTTAGGATTATATGGTGAACAACTACATTTTAAGCATGTATTTATCTTCAAAGAATTATTTAAAATGTATTTCAGTATAAAGCTTCCACACTGGGAATATATTTATCACATGCTTTTCATTATATTCATGAATAAGGGGACTTTTCTATTCTAGCCTCTGCAACTTATGCACCCCTGTGACTTGTCTTGCATAGTCTATAACATGCCTGTAGCCTCTCTTACCCTGGTGTTATGGCCATGCATTTTGCCTGACCTGAGAATAAGTGATGGGACATGTTCTGTGAACTAGTAGGATCTGCCCTCAACGCTATGAGGTCACTCACATCAGCCTCCTCACCGGGGTCATTCTAAGGGAATAGGTGCTGCCACATCCTGGTAAGATAAGCTTCGTGTAAAGAACATAACCCCAGATAACTGATAGCCACAGATAATATCTCATCAGTTTTCTCTAAAGCAGATTACTCAGATGTACAGAAAACAAAAGCATCATATTAGCTGGTGGAAATGAACTCTCCTAGTTTCTGGGTTAGGTTTATTCTCCTCCAGGCTTGCTCAGTGGCACCTCATGCATGCTACTCCACATTCATCATAGTTCCTGACCACACAGTATGATGTAGTTTGTATTCTTAGATGAAAGTCGGTATTTGTCCAGCTGAGGATGACTCCCGTTGCTCTCCAGGAGAGGGTCATGTTGGGAAGTACAAAAGTGTCTATCCTGAATCAACCTCAGTTTGAGAAGAATTTAAATGGCTTGTTCTCAAATGTGGGCTGTATGTTTGCGTGATTTGCTTGACAGCAACACTGAATCTGGGGTTTTTGCACAGTGATTGGGTTTCTGTCCTTCTCTAAATGGGTATGAGGTTCAGATAAATTGTTTCCTCGTCTATTTGAAGGAATGCATTCCCCTTTATTTCTGTGAAAGAAACAGAGAAACAGAGAGAGAGAGAGACAGAGACAGAGAGAGAGACAGAGAGAGGGAGAGAGGAAGGAGGAAGGGAGAGAGAAAAAGAGAGAGATTTTATGATTTATATTATTTTTTATTTTTCACCTTTTATCAGTGTTTTATTGTTAAAAACAGGTGAGTCCACTTTTTTTGTACACCATTGCACTTCAATAATTATACAGGACACAAGTACATGCATCTACAGTTAGTGCCGCATGAGAACCCAGTCAGGTTATAAAATCTATCATCAATCGTTAAACCAATGTGGAAAATACAGTGTCAAACCAAAAAGTATAACTAGAGTTGCGTAGAATATCACCATGCTATTAACATTTCAGGGTCATTGAAAACAAAAGGGAAATTATAAAAGTTGCCTTGATCAAATGTACAAGAATAAGGTTCAACACATCATTGCAAAAAGATTTCAGAATTTACATGATTTGACAAAAGAAAAATAGTCACTTAGAAAGCAATCACACATATATACTGCAATTCATTATAGCCGTTCAATGGACTGTTCCAGGTTCTTAAAAGTTATAGGGAAAGCCCTTAGAGTGACAGACTTAAGTTTACACCCTCATCTTTATTACCAGAACTGCAGCTTCCTCATCTGACAGACAATAAGGAATGAGTATCAGCAGCTTAAAAATAAAACAAGCGTTCACTTTATTTTGGATTTTTCCCACCCCAAATATATATACTGTATATATCTGTAGGTTTTGCTGTACTTTACAAAATGATCACTAGATGGTAGCAGTGCATTTAAGAGCTTTGCCAATTTAACAGCTGCATAAGTAAAAAATGGCTCATGCATGGTCCTCAGAGGACCTTTCCACTTCTATTTAAATATTTTAACAAAGGGAGGGAAAGCAACACTCACAGCACATCAAGCCCGAAATAGTTTACACCTTCTACACTGAAGCATTGTTTAAAATGTACCTGGCTAGGTCACCCTTATTAGAAGAGGCTAAATAAGGCATGCTTTTAGACGGTCATTGTGGTGTTGCTCACTTGAAAGGGAGAGACCAAAGAGATCCAAGCAGAAAATTTAGCAGGTCATGTTGCCACCGTTTTCAGAAACCTAAAGAGATTGTAAGTAGTGCTTAATTTGTGTCTCTGGCGCAAGTTTTTATCTTTGTGATTGTTGGTAGAGTTGGTTTTCATTGGCCCGGCTGGTTCATCATCATCAGGAGCCTCATCTGGCCTCTTCCTCTTCTCATACACAACAATGATCACCACAAGGATGATGATTTCAGCCAGAATTCCCAAGAAAGGCCAAAGTGGGGCAAGGTGGCTCCGTACCCTGAGGACGGTGAGAACTGAGACACAGCCAATGGAGTTGATGGCATTACATTCATACTTGCCGGGATCTTCTGTGATCTGGAGAGTCATAATATTCAGTTCAGTGTAATTCTCCTTGTTGATGATGAAAAAGCTACCAGAGCTATTGTAAATGTCCAGGAACACACAATTCTCCTTCTTGCGCCATATCCATTCTGGGTGGGGGTAGCCAACTGACTTGCAGTACATCATGGCATCCTGCCCTTCATTTTTATTTTCACTCCGTTTATGGCCAGTGATGTCAGGAGCAGCTTTCACTTCAATGGTGGCATTGGCTTTAGGAGCGCGGACAAAATGATACATACAGTGGTATTCGCCTGAATCCTCAGCTCTTGGCTTATTGATCCTGTGTTCCATGTTGCTGGCATTCTTACGTGTGGTAGTGAGTTCTACTCCATTCTTTGTCCGGTAGCTGTGCATAAGGGTGTGAGAGCTGGAGGTGAGGTTACACTGCAGGGTAACAGGAAGGAGGGTTTCTCGAATAATGACCTCTTCACTGGTGACAATTCTTGGCTCTCATAGCTCACAATCAATATTCACTTCTAGTGGCGTGCCTGGAATTCTTTCTGCCTTGATGTTCTTAGTTCCATCAGGAATTAAGTTTCTTTGTGACTACGTCTCGAAGACTAGCTGTGCTGTTTCTGAGAATATGAACATTATGACCCGTTCTGAGCAGCGCCTGGCCCTGGGGAGCGAAGAGCCCTACACCCTCCCTAGCGGGAGAGTGCAGCTAATGGGCTGGACCTAGGCCTGGGAAGGGAGGGGAGGGAGAGAGGGGGCAGGCGAGCGTGCGAGGGAGTGAGCGAGGAAGGCTGCTCCGTCCTTCCCTGTCTTCCTACTGCCTCAGCTCCTCATGATTTATATTCTTAAACCAACCTTAATTTCTGGAACAGACATGTTTCTCATTCCTCTTATATGTCAGGGTATGTTTGCCTCCTAATATTAAGTTTCATAGTTTTGAACTACTGTGGACAATAGAAACATATTATCTTCCTAAGACAGCAGTGGCCCTGGCTACATTGACAGAGAAGAACCTATTGACAGTCAGTTGTTTGAGAGAAAATAGGGGTAGGTGCACAGTTTTCTCCCCTGCTTAAGTTGAAAACTCACTATGGCCTACCTCTGAGGATCTAGGTGCCTGCATTTCTTCTCATGTGCCCAGTTGCTCTTTCAAATTCTCTCCCTGCAGGAATTGTGATAATCATCTTTTGTAATCTCCCATTTATGCCTGTGATAATATATGCCTCAGACTAGATGTATTGAACTCATTCCCATGTTAGATTTTTTAGCAGCTCAGTGGAGGAAGAGAACAGTTTGTGCCATAATTTTTTTTTTCTGTCTACATGAGAACGGCTCAAAGGGCCCTGAAGTAGTCATCACAAGAGAGCTTAGTTGAGAGCTTTTATGCAGGGAAATTGGGGAGGTTAGTTTCTCTATCTTTAAACAGAGATAATCTAATAATTGAGATGAAAAAAGAAATTGGAGGACCAGTCTCTCAAGAGGACACAAGATATCCTTTCTGTATCGCTGGTGATGATTTCCTTAATAATCTTGTTGGGAATATGGTTCAGTGAGTTAATTCTTAATTTACTCTTAGCTCTCCTATTCCTACCTCTGACACACGGACACAGGAAAAACTCGGTGCTACTCAGTTACATTCTGTGTTAGAGTTGCTGTTGCTGTGGTAAAACACAATGACTAAAGTAACATGATGGGAAATGGTGCATGTGCCTAAAACTTCCACAGCACTGTTCATCATGGAGGTAACCAGGACATGCACTCAAACATGGCAGGAACCTGAAGGCAGGAGCTTATGTAAATGGGTCTTGCTCAAATCCTTCTCTATAAAATCTCTTCTCTATAAAATGGATAACTGTGTGCCTCCAGAGTTACCTGATATCGGAATATCATGATTTCTATCCAGGGAATCACAGTGCATGTCTAAAGCAAAATGATGGGGTTTGGGGGGCCATATTTCCTGCTATAAATCAGAGGCTGAGTCCTTGGAAATTCCTCCACTCCCATTCCCTATCCTTGTCTTTAGTGTTTATGTGAAATCGCCTCTCACATTTGTAGTTTGAAACCCTGTTCAAATGGAAGAGAGATGCCTGTGTGCTTAACAGCATTGGTTGTTCTTCCGGAGGACACTGGTTAATATGTCTAACAGGTACTGGATGTCTCACAACAATCCACTGACTTTCCAGTGGAGCAGATGCCCACTTCTGTCTTTCTTGGATAGCAGGCATGAATAGGGTGCGTAGACACACATGCAGAGAAAGCACCAATATACACAAAGTAAACTAATATCAATTATAAAAGAGCAATCAAGAACAACTCTTATGGATGTTCCCAGATGCTCCCAAATTACTTGATTCAAGAATCAGTGAAGTTCCCAACTAAGATGACCTAACACAGCTGGCCTCTGACTTCCTTGCTCATGTTCTCCCTCCTTCTGTTCTTCATTTGGACCTTGGGAGCTCAGTACAGTGCTCCAATGTGGGTCTCTGTCTCTATCTCCATTCAAATCCAGATGAAGGTTCTATGGTGATATGCAAAATATTCATCAGTGTGGCTATGGGATAAGGCCAGTTCAGGCACCCTCTCATCTGCTGCCCAAGGAACAAACTGGGGACATCTCCTTAGATACCTGGGAACCCCTCTAGAGTCAAGTCTTCTGCCAACCCTAAAATGGCTCCCTTAATTAAGATATCTACTACCCTGTTCCCATACCCACCCTTCCTCCAGCTCAACCATCCCATTCCCCCGAGCTCTCCCCAATCCTCCCCTTCTCTCTTCTCTCTCCCCATCTCCCCTTACCCCCTTCCCATCCCCACTTCCATGCTCCCAATTTTTGCGTGGCAATCTTGTCTACTTCCAATACCCAGGAGGATAACTATATGTTTTTCTTTGGGTTCACCTTCTTATTTAGCTTCTCTAGGATCACAAATTATAGGTTCAATGTCCTTTATTTATGGCTAGAATTCACTTATGAGTGAGTACATACCATATTCATCTTTTTGGGTCTGGGTTATCTCACTCAGTAAAGTGTTTTCTATTTCCATCCATTTGCATGCAAAATTCAAGACGTCATTGTTTTTTACTGCTGAGTAAAAATCTAAAGTGTATATGTGCCACACCTTCTTTATCCATTCTTCTATTGAGGGGCACCTAGGTTGTTTCCAGGTTTGGCTATTACAAATAGTGCTGCTATGAACATAGTTGAAGAAATGCTTTTGTAGTATGATAGAGCATCTCTTGAGTATATTCCCTAGAGTGGTATTGCTGGATCCTGGGGTAGGTTGATCCTGGATTTCCTGAGAAACCTCCACACTGATTTCCAAAGTGGTTTCACAAGTTTGTATTCCTACCAGCAATGGATGAGTGTTCCCCTTACTCTACACCCTCTCCAGCATAAGCTATCATTGGTGGTTTTGATTTTAGCCATTCTGACAGGTATAAGATGGTATGTAAAAGTTGTTTTGATTTGTATTTCCCTGAGAGCTAAGGAATTTAAACATGTCCTTAAGTATCTTTTAGTCATTTGAAATACTTCTGTTGAAAATTCTCAGTTCGGGCTGGAGAGATGGCTCAGAGGTTAAGAGCATTGACTGTTCTTCCAAAGGTCCTGAGTTCAATTCCCAGTACCCACATGATGGCTCACAACCATCTGTAATCTGGCGCCCTCTTCTGGCCTGCAGGCATACATGTAGGCAGAAAACTGTATATGTAATAAACAAAATCTATAAAAAAAAAAAGAAAATTCTCTGTTCAGTTCAGTCTGAACTGTCCTTGTTACAACCAGGATGAGGATCTAGTTAATTGAGCAATATGTTTCACACAGTATTGTCTAAAACTCTGAATATTCACAGGGAATGGGGTGTGGGTCAGTGATTGAACATCAGAGGTTTATGGCATGGACAGATTCACAAGAAACATGGACAAAATTGATTGATACATTTGAATTCTCTGTTAAAGGAAGAGATTGCCAAAAGCATATACAGGTTGTGTTCTCCTGAGGAGAACCACATTAAGAGCTGACTCTTGTGAAATTTTGATATTATTGATAATAGATTTTTAAATGATCATGTATTCTATAGTGCACGGTTTCCTTTGTGTCTTCCATCCTTCTAACCCGTACAATTTTTCCATTTCCTCTTCCTCAGAGTTCCCTCACCACAGAAGTGAGGAATCTAATGGAGTATTGAGTGTTCCAAAATCCCCCACTCTCCACACATTGTCTAGTAGTGGGTATCTGTGTTAGTCCCCATTTCATACAGGAGGCAGCTTTTCTGATGAAGGCTGAGCAAGTTATTATGAGTGTGGCAGAAAGTAGTTAGAACATTTTATTGATTTGTTTCTTTAGCAAACCAGTAAAATTTGGTTTCTTTCATAGCCTATCTATCCTCATATTGTTGGTCACCTGATGACAACTTTGTGGCTGGGTAGGTCTTAAATCCTACCAGGTATTTGTTGGCTTCTCTCACAACTTTGTGCCAATATTGCAACTGTGCATCTTTCAAGTGGGTCACCAATGTATACCGAAAGGTTTGTAGCTTGAATTGGCATTTACCTTTGAACTCTGATAGCATTCAGAGTTCCTTATAGTATCATGAACACTAGTCATGAGAAGTGAAGTATCTGTGTAGACACCAGCTCAACTTCTCTGTGTTCAATGAGATATGTAGGTATTGTCTTCAGAGATGTTGTCTTACCATCAGTTTGTATTGAGCAGCAAAATTTAGGCAAGGAGCTAGGTTTTGGGATGGTGGTTGTATGGGTTCATTTGGTGAGCATTTACATTAAATATAACCCATTCTTGGTAGCACTGAAGGTTTAATTTTATAGGGAGATGTGTCTCATTGGTATTTTGTCTCTCATGCTGTTTTGTGATTTCATTTAGATTTTTTTAATTTATGTTTTTATATATTAGGAAGTTTCTAATATACTAGGTTTTAATATGACCCCCAAATGGTCCTTAGTTGTAGATGCCTCTCCATGTTTTCCTTCCCTTATCCCATCTTCTCCCCCTCTCCTCAAATCTTCCCTTATTAGTCTCCCTTTCAATCTGTCTCTTCTATTTCCTTGTTCAAGTGAAACCCTTCCCTTTTCCATAGTCCCTTATGCTATAACTTTCATTTATGATTATATGGTTTGTAATATATTCATTAGAAATTTAAGAGCTTATACACAGTTATAAGTAAATGCATACTATGTATGTCCTTTTTAGTTCTGGGTTACCTCACTAAGGATGATTCTTCTTTGTAAGTCCATTAATTTACCTTTGAATTGCTTGATTTAATTTCTTTTAGCAGCTGTGCAATAGTCCATTGTGTAAATGTCCCACTTTATGTTCATATGTCAACAGACATCTAAGTAGTTTTTAATTTATGGTTATTATAAATAGTCCAGCAATGAATATGATTTTGGAAGGGTCTCTGAAATAAGATACAGGGTTCTCTGTGTAATTTCCAAGAGTAATATAGATAGCTCCTGAGTTAGAGCTATTTTCAACTCCTAATTTTCAAAGCAGCTGTACAAGTTTGCCCTCCCACCAGGAAGGAGTGAATCTTTACTTTAACCTAATCCTTACCCACAGATATTTTTACAGATCTTAGATATTCTGACTGGATAAAGTGAAATTGCAAAGGAATTTTGATTTACATTCTCCAGACAATGTTGAACATTTAAGTGTTGCTCAACCATTTGTGTTTCATCTTTTAAAAATGCTCTTTTTAGAGCTGTACTCCTATTTTTACTTGAATTATTTGGTTTTCTAATATATAGTATTTTTTAATTTTTATAATGTAATATACATTCTATGTGTATCTATTTTCTTTTTATATTTTTTGTTTTTGTATTGCAGCCAAATTTTCTCCTATCTCCTCTTGCCCCAACACCTCTCTGCCCCATCCATTAATCCTTCTCTGTTTATCTTCAGAAATGGGCAGGCCTACCAATGAGCCATGACATCTTAAGTATCAGTGGGACTAGGTATCTTCTCTCCTATTATGGCTGCAAGAGGCAAACCCAGTAGGAGTAAGGTATCCTCAAAGCAGGCAACAGAGTCAGAGACATCCCTTTCTCCTTGTCTTAGGAATTCCACAAGAGGACCAAGCTACACAACTATAGCATATATGTAGAAGGCCTAGGTCAGTCCCATATAGACATTCTGGTTATCATTTCAGGCAATGTGAGTCTTAATGAGCCCAGGATAGCTGATTCTTTGGTTTACCTTGTGGAGTTCTTGACTTGTTTAACTCCTACAATCCTCCTTCCCCCTATTCCACAGGATGCGCTGGGCACCACTAAAGGTTTGGCTGTGGGTCACTATGTAGTTGGAACATGGCAGGCTGTGTTCCCGCCAAGCTCCCACACGGCTACCTTAACCCCAGAATAATTACACGGAAACTGTATTCTTTTAAACACTGCTTGGCCCATTATCTCTAGACTCTTACTGGCTAACTCTCACATCTTGATTAACCCATTTCTAATGAGTGTAGCACCATGAGGTGGAATCTTACCGGGAATATTCTTAACCTGCATCCATCTCGGAGAGGAGAGCTATGGTGACTGGCTTACTTCCCTTCTTCCCAGCATTCTGTTCAGTCTACTCCGCCTATCTAAATTCTGCCCTATCAGGCCAAGCAGCTTTCTTTATTAATTAACCAATGAAAGCATCAGATAGACAGATGACCCTCCTTCATCATCTCGGCATCTGTTTCCATAAATACTTTGGTGAAGCCTCTCTGAACACTACTGGGAGAGGCAAGAATCTATGAGAATAGCAAAATGTTATTAGGAATCATTTCATTGACTTTTTGCCAATAGTGTTTGGTTCTATCCTAAGTTATGGGGTATCCAGCCTTCAGGTCCAGGACCTCTGGAGGAAGAGTGCAGGAGTCAGGGCTAGGTTCTCTCTCATGATACGGTTCTCAAGTTGGATCAGTCATTGGTTGGCTACTCCCACAATTTCTTTGTTATTTTCACCCAACACATCTTCTCTGCAGGACAAATTGCAGGTCTATGAATTTGTGGCAAAACTGGTGTCCCAGTCCATCCACTAGAACTCCTGCTTGGCAACAGGAGATCACTGGTACAGGCTCTCTGTCTTCCATCACTAGGAGTCTTATCTCAGGTCACCCTCGTTGATTCTTGGGAGTTTTCTTTGCTCTATGTCTGGGTCTTGTCCCAGAGATGTCCCCTGAATCCAGGATCTCTTCCAGTTATATTTTCTTCCATCTTCCACCCACCTTATCCTTCATGTTCCCATACCTATATCCCCATCCAGACCCCTTTCTCTTTCAATAGTTGTGTCTGTTCTCTTTCCCATTTACAATGAGATTCATACTCCCATGAGCCTCCCATGTTATTTAGCTTCTTTTGGTCTGTGGATTGTAGCATGACTATTCTTTACTGTATGACTAACACCAACTTATCAGTGATTACATACTATATTTGTATTTTGGGTCTGGGTTACCTCACTCGAGATGATTTTTTTCACATCCCATCAATTTGCTTGCAAATTTAATGTTGTCATTGTTTTTTTTATTTATTTATTAAAGATTTCTGTCTCTTCCCTGCCACCACCTCCCATTTATTTCCCCCTCCCCCAATTAAGTCCCGCCCCCTCCTCAGCCCGAAAAGCAATCAGGGTTCCCTGTCCTGTGGGAAGTCCAAGGAACCCCCACCTCCATCCAGGTCTAGCAAGTTGAGCATCCAAACTGCCTAGGCTCCCACAAAGCCAGTGCGTGCAGTAGGATCAGAAACCCATTGCCATTGTTCTTGAGTTCTCAGTAGTCCTCATTGTCTGCTATGTTCAGAGAGTCCAGTTTTATCCCAGGCTTTTCCAGACCCAGGCCAGCTGGCCTTGTCATTGTTTTTAACAGATGAGTAAAATGTATCAAAATTTCTTTAGCAATTCCACAGTTGATGAATGTCTAGGGTGTATCCATTTCTGGATATCATAAATAAAACCACCATGAATATAGTTGTTTAAGTTTCCACATGGTACAATGGAGGATCCTTTGGGTATATGCTCAAGAGGGGCATAGCTGGGTTTTATTTTATTTTATTTTATTGGTTTTTCGAGACAGGGTTTCTCTGTGGTTTTGGAGCCTGTGCTGGAACTAGCTCTTGTAGACCAGGCTGGTCTCGAACTCACAGAGATCCACCTGCCTCTGCCTCCCAAGTTCTGGGATTAATGGCATGCTCCACCACCGCCCGGCTCATAGCTGGGTTTTAAGACAGATCAATTGTCTATTTTATGAGGAACTGCCATATTTATTTTGATAATGGTTTGCACTCCCACCAGCAATGGAAGCATTCTCTATTGTTCCATGTCCTCTCCAATATGACATGCCACTTGTGTTTTTGATCTTAGTCATTTTAACGAGTGTAAAATAGAATCTCAGGGTCATTTTGATATACATTTACCTGATGACTAAAAATGTGGAACATTTCTTTAAGAGATTCTTGGCTTCTTGAGATTATTCTTTGGAGAATTCTGTGTTTTGATCTCTATCCTATTTTTAATTAGATAATTTGGTTTATTGATTTCTAATTTCTTGAAATCTTCATGTATTTGAATTCTGTGAGATATAAGGGTTGAGAAGAACTTTTCCCATTTTTCCATTCTGTAGGCTGCTGCCTGTCCTTTTGGCCACATTGTTTGCCTTATAGAAGCTTTTTAGTTTCATGAGTTCCCCTTTAATATTGTCAGTCTTAGTGCCTGCATTGTGTTCAGTTCAGGAAGTTGTCTCTTGTTTCTATGCATTTAATGCTATTCTCCATTTTCTCTTCTATCAGGATCAGAATATCATCTCATTTTATGTTGTACTCTTTGATGCATTTGGTCTTGAGTTTTATCTGAGGTGATAGATATGAATCTTTTTGCATTCTTCTATGTGCCAACATTCAGTTAGACCAGCAGAATTTGTTAAAGGCCTTTTTCTTTTTTCCATTGTTTAATTTTGGCTTCTTTGTCCAAAATCATGTGTTCATAGGTGTATGTATTTATGTTTGGACCTTTAATGTAATTACTTTGGTCTACCTGTCTGTTTTTATACCACTATCAGGCTGTTTTATAGCTCTCATTGTGTAACATAGCTTAAAATTAGGGATAATGATAATTCTGAAATTTCTCTTACTGTACAGGATTATGTTATCTATGCTGTTTTTTCATATATGATGTTGAATATTTTTCTTTCAAGTTCTATAAAGAATTCTATTCAAGTTTTTATGGGAATTGCATTGAATCATAAGGTTGCTTTTGGTAAGATGACCATTTTTACTATGTTAGTCCTATGGTAGTCCTACTGATCGATGAGCATGGAGGATATTTCAATCTTCTGATATTGTCTCCATTTTTTCAAAGACTTGAAGCTTTTCATACAGGTCTTCCACTTTCTTAGTTAGAGTTACACCAAGATATTGTACATTATTTGTGGCTATTGTGAAGGGTGGTATTTCGCTGATTTTATTCTCATCTCATTAATATGTGTATAGGATGGCTACATCTTTTTAGTTATTTTTGTATCCAGCTACTTTGTTGAAGGAATTTATCAGCTGGAGGAGTTCCCTGGTAAAAAAAACTTTGGGTTGCTTATTATACTATAGTACCATTAGCAAATAGTAAGACTTTGACATCTTCTTTTAAAATTTATATTCCCTTGATCTCCATTAGTTGTCTTATTGCTCTAATTAAAACATCAAGTACTATATTGAATAGATATGTAAAAGGTGGACATCATTGTCTTGTCCCTCATTTTAGTGAAACTGCAATAACTTTTATCCAATTTGATATCCACTATCAACTTGCTATAAATTGTCTTTATTGTGTTTTGTTATATCCTTTGTGTTCCTGAGCTCTCCAAGAATTTTATCATGAATATGTTTTAGATTGGACAGAGGTTTTTTAATACTCTAATGAGATGAGATGTTTTCATATGTTAAACCTTCCCAGCCTCTCTGTGATTAAACCTACTTGATCTTCTTGGTGTGCACATAGATTTGGTTTGTAAATATTTTTAAGTGCATTTGCATCAATGTTCATAAGGGAAATGTGTCCATAATTCTATTTCTTTTTTCACTCTTCCTGCAGTTTTGGTATCACGTTGACTGTGGCTTCAAAAAATGAATTTGGTAATGATCCTTCTGTTTCTATTTTGTGGTACAACTTGAGTAATATTACTTTTATCTCTTCTTTGATAGTCTGGTATAATTCTGTGCTAAAATCATATGGCCTTGGCTCTTCTCAGATGGGAGATTTTAATGATAGTGTCTGTTTCCTGGGAGGTTATAAGTCAATTTAAATTGTTGTTCTGATCTTGATTGGCAATATACTTTATCACAAAGCATGTCTCAACATATACAAGAAAACTCAAATAACTCCCTGATTCCTATCAGACAACTGATATGGCATTCCCCTCTGTATGCTATGAATATGTTTTATTGTCATTGGTTAATAAAGAAGCTGCTTTCAGCCAATGGCTTAACAGAGTAAAGCCAGGCTAGAATAGATACATAAGGAGAGTAGCCTCCAGAGGAGAATGATGCAAGCTGTTGGCTAGAACTTTTACCAGTAAATTATGAGCCTCATGGTAAAACATAAAATAATAGATATGGGTTAGTTTAAGATATAAGAGCTAGATAGCAATACACTTAAGTGACTGGCCAAGCAGTGTTTTAATTAATATAGTATCTGAGTGGTTGATTCTGGTCTGAGTGGCTGAGAAATGAGCAAGCAGCCTCCACCAACAGCATGGCTCCTGAGCAATGGGGGCTATCCTGCATAGCAAGTCACACATTTCAGGTCCCGGTGCTTGTATGACTGATCAGGGTCAGGAGAAAAGTAGCTGAGAGAATTCCTGCCACTTAGCACCCTGGCCTGAGCATGAGGCCAGATCAGGTCTGCTAGGTGTTCATAGGCAGGAAAGCATGGAAGATTCCTGCCACCATACACAGAGATATTTCCAAGCCATGCAAATTTAGCTTTTACTCAGATAAAAAGCATTTATGTGTTGCACACTGCTTTTAGAGTAAAAGTGGTGAAGGCTGCTTCTACCTGGCAGTCCCAGAGATGGCAATAATGGTATCTCCACCATATTGAAAGGCAGAGAGAGGTGGAGCCAGCATCCAGGGCTGCCAAAACCACATTGCTTGCCATTTTAAAGTGCTCCTGGTCAGAAAATAATTACAGATATTCAATAAAGACAGATTCAGAAAGAAATGGTCCTCTAAATGGGTCACAGTCTTGGATAAATGTACATAGGCTTGGGAGAGAGAAGAAAAAAAATAGAGAGGGTTATAAAAAGAAGTAAACAGTTTTTTTTAAAAAAAAAAAAAACAAAGTCTAGAAGGAGGGAGACCATGAGCAAGGAAGTCAGGACCGCGAAAGGTGCATCCACCCACTGAGATGCTGGGACTGATCTAATGGGAGCTCACCAAGGTCAGGTCAGTTGGACTGGGACTGAATGAGCATGTGATCAAACTGTACTCTAAGAATGTGGCTGACAGTGAGGGCTGACTGAGAAGCAAAGGACAATGGCACTGGGTTTTGGTTCTACTGCATGTACTTGTCTTGTGGGAGCCTAGTCTGTTTGGATGCTTATCTTCCTAGACCTGGATGGAGGGGGGAGGACCTTGGACTTCCCACAGGGCAGGGAACCCTGACTGCTCTTAGGACCGGAGATGGGGGGAGAGGGGGAGGAGAGGAGAGGAAGGTAAATGGGAGGAGAGGAGAAGGTAGAAACTTTTAATAAATAAAAAGTCTTTAAAGATACAGAATTTAGAAAGTCATAGATTAAAGGAATAAAAAAATCATAAGCCACATAAAGATGGAAAATACACAGAGGGTTTGGATTATGTTTATTCTTGTGTTTTCATTGAATTTTTGACTGTGAATGAGCTAAGTATAAAGAGACATTTCATTGTATGGGCTGCTAAACTAAACCAACATACATGTTTTAAAGGTATCTTGAGTTCAAATTTTGGGTCTAAGAATATATTGCTTAGGAAAATAGGTTCTGATTTTATTTCTACAGAGGATGAAAACCTGTGGATTCTTTCAAGACTAAGGTGGTTTAATAGACAAAGACCTGCTGAAAGATCTCTGCAAACTCCAAAATTACTTCTCCCAACAAAATGCAGGAAGCCATTTAGAGAGACCTATGCCCAAATTCCCAACTATTGTTTATAAATGGTTGTTTACTTTTAAAGGGGGATATGATGTACAGATGAATTCTTTACATTGGTATGGATCTTGGTCTATTGATACAAATTTAAGGTCAATTTTCTTATATGTATATTACTGCTCTTGATTAAGGTATTGTATTTGTGCAGCTCATTTAAAAATGTAATGTATAATTAAGCAATACAGATTAAGGGATAGTCATCTATAAGGTCAAGCTTGTAGTCATGTTAGTTAGGTTTTCTATATATACAGAGATATATTTTAGATGGCTAGTATTCTTCAAATCTTTTAAATACCTACAAAATATGGCATTTAAAATATTTTAAGAACTTAGGACAATGAGACACATCTGTTCCTGGCAACACCAATCTACTTCAAGAGTTGATGGGCATCAAAGAGTCCCCTTATGGAGTTTGTTAGCCATTTGGGCAAGAAACTGCTCTTGCCTGGACTGTTTGATGTCATGCTGTATAAACTGGACATGCAGGACCCACAGAAAAATGACTGCTGAACTCACATTAAGGTGAGACAGTCCTTCAGGGTTCCTACTTTGTAGAAGAGTCTACCAGATGTTCTGCAGGACACAGAAGAAAGTGACTGACAAACTGCCAATATAGACAGAACAATCTTTGAAATTTCCTGTTTCCTCCTTAGACAGAATGAAGTTGTCCACTTTGGACATTGACACAGTCTTGTCATGTTCCTTCATGTGTGTATTGTGGAATACAACTTCACTGAGAGTGAAGGTGTATCAGGAAGTTGTCCTAAAGAGAAAAGGGATGAGTGAAGGACTGCTTTCATGTTGTGAACTGAGACTTCACCAGGGTCTCATAAGATCACATGGGACTGTTTCTCTCTCCTTTTATTATCCCTTCTCCTGTCCCTCTGTGTCTGCATCTATACCTATTCATTCCATCCCTGAACCTCATCTGAGCTACTACCTCATAAGCTTTCCCACGCAGGCCTGTGCAATGGCTAAGTAACTGATTGAACCTGTTGTGTTCCTCACCTGTAATTGGGATGTCAAGGATGTCACTAGAGGTTGACCATTCAGAGAAGAGATTGTTTGTACCATAAAATCTATACTGACCTCAGGTAGAATTGTTTACCAAGCCCAAGGTGAAACTAGCCAAGTAGAGGACAGACTCTGTACACTGGTTACAGTGATGTTTGAGGTTAACACTTCCAACCCTGTATAGAGAAAATCTGTCATAAGTGATATCAAAGCAACACTGTACTATGAGGCTCTTTCCAAGGTCCAGGATATGGCCTTGGTTGGTTAACAGGGAGAGCATTTTGGACAGGCCAGGGAGAGAGAAGCTGTTTTTCACCAAACACCTATTCCTCCCATCCTGCCCTGAATGCCACTGGTTCTTATCATCTATGGCTCAGAAACCACTCTCTTTCCTTATTCACTCTTTTCCTGGAACTTCCAAAAAAAGGCATGACTGTGGCAGATGGCTTAGGGTCTCAAAACTCATTGGTCAATGTTGGGCTGACTCAGCTGATATGTGTATTTCCAGGGGATCCGTGGGTATTGACCACGATTATGGGATATCTTTATAATAACCTTAATAGCCAAATGTTCCTCAATGGTATTCAGTCCTGTTACTCATAGAAAACAAGGCTTAGTACTGCCAGATACTACATTTACACTGTGAGTACAGGGAGCTGGAGAACTGCAGATCTTCCTTGGTGAGAGTGAACTTTTCATATCCCTTCCTTGAGACATACTGAAGAGTCACGCACCCCCATGAGGATATCACAGGACTGGGGGGGAACAGATAGTCTGGGTTTACTCTAGTATATTCCTAGGAGAAAAAGAGGCAGTCTGCTACATGAGCTCACACGGTCACAATATTCTTCAGGGCTAGGTTGTAGGAGGGGAATATACCCAAGAGTATAGCCTGGAAATGAGGCCCTGAAAGTCTCCTCACCTGTCACTTCCAGTTCCAGGGGCTCACTGTGCCCTGATGATTCATCCTGGATCTGATAGTGACATTTATATCACCCTGCATGGCTCTTGTCAATATATGAGTTGGAGAGTTCAGGCTCAAGTGTAATCTGTTTGCACCATATATATAAGGTTCTGTCTTTATATATACGGTACTCTTTGACTCCTGGGGTCCTTCCATACAAGATTGGCACCTTAGTCTGAATGGATACTATAGTCTGTCTGTATTCTGTGGCCAGGCTTACAGATGTCCCTGCAAGAAAATAAGCAGCTAGAATCCAGGGCATCCTTCTTCAATTGCAGGCCTGAGGGCCTGAACCTCATAAGTCTCCATCCATCCCCATGATCATCACACACAAGTTATTTTCCATCCTGAATACCCAGGTATGGCTCCTGGTTAAGATGAAAAGTGCAGGTCAGGACAGATGCACACACTCACCACCCAGCACTGGAGTTCAGAGGCCCAGAGTCAGTTGTAGGAGAGAGTTACTTGTGGATGTTTTGTCCTTGGAGTTTGCATATGGCCTTCCCTCTGTATAACCTTTTAAGTCACTGTAGTTTCCTGATGATCCAGCACTTGGTCATTCCTAGTTCACAGAATCTCCCCCACTTACTTAATATTTCACCTAGTTAGGACACGGCTTAGAGGTGAAGATCATGGCACTTACTCCAGAGGCTTGGTGGCAAGGCTACAGAGTTTTTCTGGAGGGACAGGAAACAGTGTTTGGCCTTTTGGGGCTGTTCTTCAGGAAACCCACAGAAAGGGGAACTGCCCTACTCAGGCACCAGGCTCTGACTTCCCCAAATCTGTGGATAGGCCAGATGGTAGATTCTCTCCAGTTCTTCCAGAGATAACATTTTCAAAACCACATAAATGTCTGTCTCATCTGTCCTCAAGACAATCAGCTCCAGGTGATTATATACATGCATGGATATTTCAAAAAACAAATAAAAATTTAAATGTGAGTTTGGTTTGTTCCTTTTCACATTTTTATGTGAGATATATCTTCCTTTACAAAAGTTTGAGAGTTTTTGAGAAGGATCTTGCTGCATGGAACGAAATACATAAATATCTTCCTGATAGTCTCAAGTTCTAGGGTACATTTAGGCACCTTTATTTTTGGTTCCTTTTGGTGTGTATACTTTCCATTACAACTTTAAAAAATATATTTCTTTATTTATCTGCTTATTTTTTCATAGAGTGTATGTGTGCAGGTGTGCCAAAGCACATGCATACAGGTTGGAGGACAACTTAATAAGTCAGCTTTCTCCTTGCATAATTTGGATCCTGTGGATCAGAATCAATCTTAAGGCACATCTTCAGGCACCTATACACAGAACTTTTTACTTGTCCACATTTACCATCTCCATTTTTCTAAGTCCCTCTAATAAAAATTTCATTGGGTCCCAGGGGTCCTGGGCCATACATAGGTAAGTTGTTGGTATTACCACCCTTGTTTATGTAGCAGTTGATGACACAAGGCTGCAAGTTGTGAGCAGCAATTGTTGGGCAGTACTATATCATTTTGTCACAGTTATACTCCTGTACAAGGTAGCAAAGGGATGAATGGATAATGCCACAACATAGGTGGAGTTCCAGGAATAGGGTGGACTCTTTTCAGATGAAATAGTTAACTTTCATGCAGCCAACTTCCATGTGCTGCCTGCAAATATCACCTGCTAGTGGTTTGGTGGGGTGCTGTCCTGGTATTGGATATCAGTCCTACATTCGCAATGGTGTCTCTGACTCCACCTAAAGGGTAATGATCTTGCCCTTCAGGGCCTTGCTGAAGATCTGCATGAAGGAGTTTGTTTGGCCATGTAGTTGAAGAGGAGAACTTAGTAAATTATTTTTTTCCCTTTAATGTTGGTATCAGGTATTGATGCAGGGCCTCAAATATTCAAAGCACATATTCTCTCCCTGGGCCACAGTCAGTTTTATCCTGCAACTTTCCATTCCTGATCTTATTTTTAATTTTTACTTTGTTATCTTTTGTCTTATGCTTATGGTTTTAATTAGTTTTGCTGTTATTTTGAGATAGGCTCTGCTTATGCAGTCTTTGACTGTCTTGGAACTGGTAATATACACCAAGTTGGACTGGAACACACAGATATTTTCCTGTTTCTCTTTATCAAGTACTGGGATTAAAACTTTGGACTACCAACACACCCAGTCAAGGGTATACTTTTTCATCTTTTTGAAAAATTTATATCTGTATATATTGTGTTTTGATTTAGTCCACCATCCCACCTTTCCCCTTCTCCCTCACCCTCTCTTGCTCGTTCCCCTGAACTGACTTTATTTTTATTCTTTCCCAGATTCACTGTTTGTTTTTTTAAAAAAATACTGTGATTAATTCATATAAACCTGTTAAAGTTCCCATTTCCCCTTTCACTTATTGAATTCAATAGCCATACCACTGTGGTCTGAGCTGATTCTTGATGAGAGCTGATCTTCCTAATGCTAAAACCTGTCATGACCTGTTATGAAGAGTGCTGTGAGTTCATTGTGATTTGGATTTTTTTGTGCATGTTTGGGTACATTTTGTCTGCAGTTTTACTCATCTCTGCTGCTTTCTTGCTGAAACTCTATCTGGAATTTTGTCCATATTAAAGTGGACAAAGGGGCTGTATTATCTTGTTCTCTCTTTCTACCTAAATGTGAGCCACTGCATGCTTTTATGTGGTTTAATGTGTTTTACTATATCAATTTTATTTTTATTTATTTTACATGTATGAGTAGTTTTCCTTCATGTATGTATATACTATGTATCTGTATCACATATGTTCTTGGTGCCTGTGGTGTTCAGAAGAGATCATTGGATTCCAAAGGACTGGAGTTACTGATGGCTATCTGGTCCTCTCAAAAACAGTACATTCTCTTAAACATGAAGCCATCTCTCCAGCACTTATTATTTATTTACCATTTTGAATTTGTGGAGGGTGAATTTCCATCCCCTTCCAAGTGGGTAAGAGGGTTCAGACACTGATTATTGACTTTTTGATCAGATTCTGTTTGTTCATCTATTTAAGGGAACACATTCCCCTTCAGTTTTTGAAATACACAAACACACACACACACACACACACACACACACACACAAGTTAGATATTTTACATTCCTAAATCAACCTTGATTTCTGCAGTAACCCAGGTTGATCATCTATTTCTTTCCTTTTACAAGTCCAAGTGTGCTTACCTGCTGATATTTATTTAGTTCGAAATTTTTATTTATCTTTGAACAGGAAGAAGTTGTCCATCCATCCCCATGACTGATTGAGCAGGATCATAGTCTCTTCTAAGGACACCATTGACCTAGCTGAATTGACAGCAAGGCTTTCTGGAGAAGGGTGAGCAAGGAGCTTTCTACCTTGTGCTCAGCTAAAATCTCACTATGGCCTGCTTCAGATGAGCAGATCTCTGCATTTCTTCTTATTTACAAACTACTGTTACACTGCTGCTTTGAATTCTTTCCCACCAAGCAGCCAACCCTTATCATGGTAATTAACTTCTGGAATCCCTCAGTGGTACACATATCCACTGTAGGCCTCTGACTAGACCCACTTGATTCTTTATCAGTGATAGGATATTGAGTAGCTCACTGGGGTCAGAGAGCAGTGGGCACCATAGAGCTTGTATTTTACCCAAGCAGAAGTAGCTCAAAGGGCCCAGTATTATTCAATTCAAGAGATCCCAGTCTAGAGTTTTCTAGAGTGAACAAACTAGTTTCTCCATTTTTGAACAGAAATAGTTTGTCATAACTAACATCAGAATAAAACTTATTGACCTGTAGTGATAGGAGCGGTGGGTTGTGTTCCTGCTGCCCAGCTCCTGGCTGCCTGGCTAGCTTGTGACCTGAAATAACAACACACAAACTGTATTCTTTTAAACACTGCCTGGCCAATTATCTGTAGCCCCTTATTGGCTAATTCTCACGTCTTGCTTTAACCCATATTTAGTAATCTGTATAGCACCA
>NW_004949221.1:235776-236363 GCF_000317375.1 Microtus ochrogaster | reverse complement strand
GCTGTGAATACCATAAATGAATAAAGAAACTGCCTTGGCCTGATAGGGCAGAACTTAGGTAGGCAGGAAGGGCTGAACTGAATGCTGGGAGAAAAAAGGGCAGAGTTGGGAGGCACCATGGATCCTCCGCCTGAGACAGAGGCCAGTTAGAATCTTTGATGGTAGGCCACTGCCATATGGCAATATACAAACTAATAGATATGTGTTAAATTAATATAAGAGTTAACCAATAAGAAGTTAGAGCGAATGGCCAGGCAGTGTTTTAATTAATGGATTGTCCGAGTGATTATTTTGGTTCTGTGTTGAAATAAGAGCGGCGGGGCTGCGTACCCAGCACCCGGCCGCCCACATGGCTAGCTTAGCTTATGACCCAAAATAATTACACGGAAACTGTATTTTTTTAAACACTGTCTGGCCCCAATAGTTCCAGCTTCTTATTGGCTAGCTCTTACATATTGATCTAACCCATTTTTATTATTTTGTGTAGTCCATAAGCTGGCTTATCAGGAATGATCTTAACCTGCATCTGCCTGGAGTTGGAGAACCATGGCGACTCACTGACTCAGCTTCTTTCTCCCAGCATCCTG
>NW_004949221.1:221828-229516 GCF_000317375.1 Microtus ochrogaster | reverse complement strand
CCTTTTTAAACTTTCTTTTTATTTATTCTTTGTGTCTTCCACATCATGCATCTCAATCCCACTCATTTCTCCATCTCTTTGTATTTATCCTCTGCCCTTACAATCCCCTCAAAAATAAAATTTAACAGAAAAAAGTAAAAAAGAAAAATCTCATCAGGAACTTGTAGTAGTACATAGTGAGTCAGACACTAAACCCTTTTGACCAAATATCTTTATTTGCAAGTGTTTGTTGTAGTCATTGATCTTGTTTGAGGCCTCTGGTTTCTGTTAAATTATCAATGATGGGCCCTTACTGGAACTCCTTTTAGATATACTATTGTTGCCTTAAGCATGGAGATCCTGCACCTTTAGGTCTGTAGGTCCAGACCCTTCTCATGCTCTTGCAAATCATAGATGGGGTTGCTATTGGGATGAGTCAAATCATAACCATGATTCTGGGCTTGGGGAGTTGCACATCAGTCTACCAGCTCTTCCCTGTCCTCAGCACCAGGGTGGGCTCTCCAGTGTTATCCTGACTAGTTCACCCCTTGTAGCAATGAGCATGGAGTGCGGCAAGTTCTCCTTTTATGCCCTGAGGGTAAAGTTTCCCACACATGGACCATCAGGGCCCATTGGCATGGTGGCAGGGAGATAGTTGTTAACATGTTAATAGAGAAGGAAGAAAAGGCAGGACAGATAGTGTAGGTACCTGGCCAGTGGAGGGGTCTGTGCCCAGAGGTGGTAATTGAGGAAGAGCAGCTTTCTGTATCGGGCTCAAAAAGAAAAACATGGGCTGGCACAAAGGCAGGTATGGTAATGAGGAGAAAGGAAGGTTAAGATAACCTTACTTTGATAAAGAGCATGATGAGTTGTTTGATGAGTCTGGTTAGTCCTCTTGCCCCTTTACAAGGATTCTAGGCAGAAGAAATGTGGAGTTTCCAGGAGATGTTGACAGTTTCAGACAGATGTTCTATGACCCTGGAAGTAAAGGCTGAACTATTGTCAAGTTGGATGATCTGTGGTATGTTGTACTGAGGAATGATGTGTTCAAGGAATACCTGAACCATCACATCTGCCATTTCCCTGGAGGTGGGGAATTTATCTATCTATTCTGTAAAGGTATGAACAATGGTTAAGCGATAGTGGAGGCTTTATATCAGTGGGCATGATAGCTAAGTCAATCTGCCAATCCTCTACCAGTTGATGTCCTCAAAGCTGGTGCAAGGCATATCTGGAGAGTCCCCAGTGGGTTAGCCATGGCACACATCAGGCAGGAGGAGTGGGTGTGTAAAATATGGGATTGAAGGTAGATGGCATCAAAGAGGGACTCTAAGAAGTGAAGCAAAGCCTTGGGGCCTATATACAAGTTTTGGTGTATGTATGAAATGATGGAAGCACCTGGTCCTAGGAGAGGATGAGAGGGGATAATGAGACACTTATTTAAGTACAGACACCCATCTTTGGTCTATGTGCCCTCTTTAGATATTTGTTCCTCTTCTCTGAATGATAGCAGAGCTGATAGAAGAGTGTCATAAACAGAATACATCCTGAAGATCCATTGGAGTTGGATGTCAGTACCTGGGTTACTGGGTTGGTCCTGACGTTGCCTAAGGTCACTGGATTCTTGGATACCTGATGCCACCAGCAGTGGATTATGGCTGCTACTGTGGGGAAATAGGGGTCCCCAAGAACTTGGTTATAAGATGTCTGTTGACATTGGGAATGCCCTTGGTAATGAGGAAACCCCTTCCCTTCTAAAGAACAGGGTGGGTATGAGCTACTGAAAAGGCACATTTAGAGTTGATGTAGATGTTTATTGATACTTAGCTATTAGGAGCTCTCTCGTCAAGGCAATTAATTTGGCATTTTGTGAAGATGTTCCCACTGGCTGATGAGATGCTTCAACCATTTTCATGGGGGTGACTACCACATTAGGCACCTGGTGATGTGCGAGTCCCCTCTGTGTGCTGTGAATACCATAAATGAATAAAGAAACTGCCTTGGCCTGATAGGGCAGAACTTAGGTAGGCAGGAAGGGCTGAACTGAATGCTGGGAGAAAACAGGGCAGAGTTGGGAGGCACCATGGATCCTCCGCCTGAGACAGAGGCCAGTTAGAATCTTTGCTGGTAGGCCACTGCCATATGGAAATATACAAACTAATAGATATGTGTTAAATTAATATAAGAGTTAACCAATAAGAAGTTAGAGCGAATGGCCAGGCAGTGTTTTAATTAATGGAGTGTCTGAGTGATTATTTTGGTTCTGGACAGCCAGACTGAACAAATGGCTCTCCCTGCAACAACCTGGAGGTTTCTTGACCTGTTTATGAGAGAGCTCCCATCAACAAAGAGGGTGAGTTGAGGGTCTGGGAGGTTTGTTCTAGGAAACCAAGCCAGGATTAGCATAAGGCCTCCATGGCCTCTGGGCAGGAGTGAGAAGGAAATCAGAAGAGGAAGGGATAGGGAGGAGGATTGCAGGGTTAAGGACAGGGCTGGAGGCCAAAGTGATTTGGAGGATTTCTAGAAACATTGAAAGCAAGACCTGGACAACTGAGGGCCCAAGGAAGGAAAAAGACTAATGACTCAGAAGGTCTAAATATTTATGGGTGAAGCACACAACAATTGGCTGAAACAGGGTAAACTTGAGAACCTTGTGGGTGATTTGGCCACCACTGCTAAAGCTCTCTGATGTGGTTGCCATCCAAAGATGGTCGGGCCCAACTATTTGGACACCTAAAAACTGACCCAATGCAAGGGCCCAATGGGTTGGGCTAGAATCACTGTGACCACTCTCGCCTTTTCATCTCTAAAGAGGTAGTAGAGACAGGAGTCCTCTTGAAGAGACAAAGTGGGGCATTAAGAGAGCACCCCACAGTAAAGAAAAGTTACTGTGGATTGTGGATAGGTGGATGAGTGATCCCATGGGGGGGGGGGTCTCTCTGGCCATCTGGTACAGAATTTTGCACATGATAGAAAAGTTATGGATCCAGTAACAGAAGAATCTCATCAGGTTCAAAAATGATTGAATAAGGTCCACTGTGGTCAGGGACAATTAAGTCACACAGGATTGAACTTGGTCAGAGTTGAAAGTCTTAGATGTGAGGCTGAGTTGAAAGCTTCAATACGCAATCGCTGGGGAGCATAGCTGAGCCTTAACTGGGTGAAAATGGTATCCCAGGGAGTGAAGCTAATTGAGAAGCAAAGAGGGGGATTCTTTGGCACAGAGACAGGGAGAGACTGTGAAAAGGAGACTGTGAAATATTGGAGAAGTGTGCACAGACTGGAATCAAAGGTGGAAAGATCTCTAGCCAAGGCACAGCCAAAGAAATAGGGAAAATCTCGAAAGCCCTCAGGGAGAATTATCCATGTGAATTTTCAGGGTTCTCCCAGGTGAAGACAAAAGAAAATGCACATCAGGGTGTAGAATAACAGTATAAAAGGTGTTCTTTAGGTTCAGGATGGGAAAGTGGTAAGTTGTACAAGGAATGTTTGAAGGATATAAGGGTTGGTGACCACAGGGTGGCTTGGGATAATTGCCTTATTAATAAGGCTTTAGTCCTGAAGTACCAGATAGGCACTGGAAATTCAGAGGTCCTGAGCTAAACAGTAAGAAGTAGAAGATGTACACATGGGAGAATGGAAGTGTCGCATGACAAATTGAGAGGGAGGAAGAGTCCTTGAGATAGGAGAAGGATAATAATGGACTTGAGGCTATGGTGGTAGGTTTTAGAAATAGGAAACTAGAATTGGGAATGAAGGAGAATGGATCTTTAAGGCAAACTAGGAACAACTGCTGGTGGGTGGCGATCACTGTGGTGGAGATATACCATTTTGGGGGATCAACTGAATTTGGGAGGCTTGGAACACAGCATCTTGAGGTAGGGACCTGTGAAGCAGTAAGGAAAGAAGAAGATGGGGGGTCAGAAGAGAGGGTAGGGGTCAGGAGAGTGTGGCCCCAAGGAAGCTGAGTATATTATGGCCAAGTAAAGGCACTGGGCAAATGGGTATGAGCAGAAAAGAGTATGGGAAGAATCATTCTGTAAGAATACAGGGAATTTGCAGGGTCTTTGGCAGAAAAAAAAGAGGTCTCATCCACCCCTGTGACAGAAATTGGTGAGGGAACTGTAGGACCAAAGTGAGAGGTAAAGACAGAAAAGATAACCCCCTGTGCACCAGAAAGGTGATGGACTTACCTGCTATCTGGGATATTAACTGTAAACAAAGTGTCTGCCATACCCAGTCCTGCAGCTGTTTAGTCCCAAAGAAACACATAGAGACTTATATTAATTATAAACTATAAGGTCTGTTAGTTCAGGCTTATTATTTATTAGCTCTCACAACTTAAATTAACCCATAATTCTTTTTTGTTTGTTTGTTTTTATTTTTTTATATTTTTATTTTTACTTAAAAATTTCCACCTCTGATGGAGGAAGGCCATTGGTTAATTAATAAAGAAACTGCTTGGCCTGGTAGGTTAGAACATAGGTGGGTGGAGTAAACAGAACAGAATGCTGGGAGGAAGAGGAAGTGAGCTCAGACACACCATAGCTCTGCTCTCTGAGGCAGACGCGATGAAGCTCCAACCCAGGATGGACGTAGGCTAGAATCTTCCTGATAAGTGCACCCCGCAGTGCTACACACATTAATAAAAATGGACCACGCAGTGTTTATATGAATACAGTTTGTGTGTTGTTATTTCGGGGCATAAGCTAGCCAGGCGGCCGGGAGCTGGGTGGCAGGAACGCAGCCCGCAGCTTCCTTCTACACACCTCCTCCCATTTCCCTCCCCCTCCTCCTCTCCCCCTTCCCCCATCCCCTTCCCCCTCCCTCTCCAGTCCAAAGAGCAGTCAGGGTTCCCTGCCCTGTGGAAAGTCCAAGGTCCTCCCCCCTCCGTCCAGGTCTAGGAAGGTGAGCATCCAAACAGACTAGGCTCCCACAAAGCCAGGACATGCAGTAGGATCAAAACCCAGTGCCATTGTCCTTGGCTTCTCAGTCAGCCCTCCTTGTCCCACACATTCAGAGAGTCCGGTTTGATCATATGCTCCATCAGTCCCAGTCCAGCTTGCTTTGGTGACCTCCCATTAGATCAGCCCCACCGTCTAAGCGGGTGGGCGCACCCTTTGTGGTCCTGTGTTTTGCCACGTGATGTGGTACCTTTTCTCAGTGCAGCATTTTCATCTTGCTTCCTCTCCATCAGGGTGGCCACTGAAGACTGAGCCTTTCCTCTTCCCAGAATTCTCCTTGTCTAGTTACTCTGCCTATTCTTTCTGCTTGGCTACTGGCCAATGAGTGCTTTATTAAACCTATACAAGTGACAAATCTTTACAGGATACAAGAGCATTATCCTACAGCAGTTTACCCTGGTCTTGGCAAGGGAACTGGAGTCTCTAAGTCTGAGTCCCATCAGTCCTGATCCAGGCTAAGGAGCTTGAAGACTGGAGGAATCTCAGATAATTGTGCTGGTGGGACTTGACCTCCAGGGCACTGCACAGAGGGAAAGCCCACATAGGGACACTCTGGCATCCAGTAGTGAGGCTGCAAGAAGACAGGGTGTGATCTTGTGGGCAGCTGATGATTGGGGTACCCACAGGACCAGTGGTCTTCCTAGCCACATTTTAAGAGGGCCCTGGCAAAATTGACTTTGGCTGTGCCCTAGTAGGATGTAGTTCACTCTGTGTGAGTGCCATTGGCCTCAGGGCAGCTGCCAAACCTTGAGTTTGAAGCATAGCCTTCTGTTGCAGCTGATCCTGCCAGGAAGACTCAGCTACCTCCTCTCAGGTGCTAAAAACTTTAAAAGCCATTTTCACAAATTCCTGTACAGGGATTTGGAACCATTCTCAGCCTTTTTCAGTTTCTTTCTAATATCTGTCAATAACATAGAGATGAAATACGTAGCCAGGACTCTGGCTCCTGCTGTGAAGTCAGGATCAAGGTGGGTATATTTAACTATAGTATCCTGTAGTCAATTCAGAAAAAAATGGCTGGAATTTTGCCACCTCACTGTATCTCATGGAGCTTATCAAAATTAACTGCTTTTTTCGAAACTATCTCCATACCCTGAAGGAGGCAGTGATCCATGAGGTTCCTCCCCTGGCAGCCAGATGGTAGACCCAGTTGGGTTCTATAGCCAGCAATGCCATGTCACCTACAGGCACCATATCGTCCACTAGGTGATTATGGTCTGCATACTGTTTAAACACTCCCTGAATTTATCCACTCCCCTAGGGAGTGAGAGTGGAGACCTAGATGACAAAATGATCCTGCAAGGTCAGATCATAAGCTTGAGAATGACAACAGAATTCTTTGATATAGGCAAAAGGATTAGCAGAAAAAGAACCCAAATGAGAGAGACCTTGAAGGGAGAAAGAAACGGGAACAACCAACTCCATCAGGTCCAGCCAACTTTCAAAAGGGGAGAAAAAGAGCAGGGGTCTACAAAGTTTGAGTATGAAAAGCCACATGGGAGTATTCAGTGGGAGTAGACAAATGTGTGGACAGGACCCAGGGTGCAGGTTGTGGCATTGTAAAAATGAAAGGGGAAGTAGGGCTTGTGGTGATAGAGGCAAAGGAGGGGCAGTAGCAAGTGGGAGATGAAAAGAGGGAAGTGGGTAAGAGGGAGAAGGTTGGCCCTTAACCTTTGTCCCAAATGGGGGAAGAAGGGAAGAAGGCTCGCTACTAGATAGGTGATGTAAGAAGGGGAGTGACAGCCAGGGTTCAGGGGGAAGGGATCCCAGCATCTCCAGTGACTCAGTCATGGAAAAGGGCTCAGAATTCAAGTCTCTGGATTAAATGGCATCAGAAGGCACTGCAAACTTAGCCAACAAGAGCTGAGTCACCAACCACTGGCTACAGAAGGAGGGATGGGAGCACAGAACCTGAAAACCCTGGACATCGGGGAGTTCAAATTATTTGTCCCTTAGGCAGACAGAAATTTTCAAGATCACGGAGGATATTAAAGTCAAGAGTGGCATCCAGTGGCTTTCTAAAGTGTACTGAGGCCAAGACACACATACAAAAATCAAGCATTTGTATCATATGGTGTGAGACAGACTCAATTTAGACAAATTTCTTTGCAGCAAACACTCCAGGGGTGACTCAGAATCAGCATTAAGTTCCAACACTGCCAATTTCCAAGCCTGTGCCAAACACTAAAGACTAGGCCAAGGCATCACAAATGATAGCCTGGGATCAAGCAGTGGTGGTGGGATAGCTGTTGGGAAAGATGTCTCTGAACCCAAACGCTCCTTAGAACAGAGATTGTCTCTGCTCTGGAGCAGAATAGGCTTGCCCTGGAAAGACCATGGTTTACCAGGGTATCCAGGGTGTCTTGGGCCCAGAAGAGGTACCCAGTAGCTCTTTAGGTAGTGGCTGATAAAAGTATTTAGTTGAAAAATAAGGACTAGTTGAAAGTCAGTCATGTCTGGTGGAGTGAAATAGAGAGAGAGAAGATTGGCCCCTCACACCGCCAATGTAACTGGTCCCCTGGGCTGAAAATTTGACTTCTTCCCAGGTTTCAGCACCAGGATAATAGATTTTCTTCACGACCCCCCACAATAATAAGTCTCTCCATCAGTATAGTAAGTAAGATAAAGCGGAGTTAAAAGTATACCAACAGGTTTAGAGATCAAAGCAACTTGGGGACAGGTTCTCTGGTCCCAGAGATGGAGGCCAGATACACTATATGCAGAAGCCAGGGCAGAAAAGTTTTT
>NW_004949221.1:218276-219605 GCF_000317375.1 Microtus ochrogaster | reverse complement strand
AGAGAGAGAGAGAGAGAGAGAGAGAGAGAGAGAGAGAGAGAGAGAGAAGGCTTCACAAATCATGTAGAGGAAATCCATCAGTTTGTGGAGCTCAACCAACATACATGTCAATGACATAGGTTCTTTGGGAGCATCTTGGGTAACCCTTGACCAGCAACTAGATTAGATGTAACCTGTTCATGACACTTAAGGCTTTACTTGGTAGGGAAAGGTGTCTAGGGTTGGGGCTTTGTTTCCCACATTATTTGGTAATTTCACTTGGAGCTCTTCTCTGTATGTTTATGTTTTAGAAATCTTCTGCTGCGTTAGAAGTTTATATGACCCCTCCAAAGTTACTTAGTTTTAGATTTTCTTTCCTGTATTCCCTCCGATAAAGTCTCCTCCCTCAATGTCCTTATATGCTCCTCCTGTACCAGTCCCCCACATGCATCCTGTCTATCCATAAGTATCTATTCTATTTTCTCTTTTTAGGGAGCCCATTTCCTTCATCTTTATCCCTTACTCTATATCTAACCTCTGGAGTTTTATCTGCAGTCTGTTTATCACAAACTTAACAGCAAGCATCCACCTATTAGTGATTCCGGGTCATACTCATCATTTTGGTTCTGGGTAACTTGATGCAGGATAATTTTTTCTACATTTATCAATTCAGCTGTGAATTTCTTGATTTCATATTTTTAAGGGCTAAGCACTGCTCTGTTGTGTGACTGCACCACACTTCCCTTAGCCATCCATTCATCTGTTGACAGGCAACTAGGCAGCCTACAATTTCTGGTTATGATGAACAGAGTAGCAAGGAACATTTTTAAGAAAGTGGCTTTGTAGCAGGATGTAGAGACCGTTGTATATATATCCTAGAGGCCTATAGTTTGATCTTGAAGTAGATCTACAACTAGCTTCCCAAGGAACCACTAAACTGATTTCCATGTAGTATGTACAAGTCTTCACTCCCACCATCAATAGATGAGTTTTCCCCTCTACTACAATTTCATCACCAATAACTGTCATTTGTTTTATTGATCTTTGCCTTGCTGACTGGTGTAAAATGAAATCTCAAAATAGTTTTGATTTTCATTTCCCAGGGATATCAGACATTTCTTTTTTTTTATTAGCACAATATTTATTGAATCTTTTCCCCCATAAAATTAGGGAACTATTTCTTCTTTTTTTTTATTGAGAAAAGGAAAAAAAAAGTATCTGCCTCCTCTTAGCCTCCCATTTCCCTCCCCCTCCTCCCACTCTCTCCCCTCTCCCAACCTCCTCTCCCCATCCCTCTCCAGTCCATAGAGCAGTCAGGGTTCCTTGCCCTGTGGAAAGTCCAAGGTCTGC
>NW_004949221.1:190091-191294 GCF_000317375.1 Microtus ochrogaster | reverse complement strand
GAGCTCTAAAATCTCCTGACTATTTAATACCTGAACATATGTAACAAGCACATGCACACAGAAACACACACATAGATAATAATAAAATAAAATTAAGACTAAAATGAAGGGACAGCATGGTTCCATGAGACTCAGTTACTATCATTAGTCTATTGTACAGAATACAATTCCTTACATCAATTTTGGGCTTCTAGTAAGTGTGATAGACTCTGAGAATTATGCCTTTTTCTTTAAGTGATTAACCAAGCAAATCTGTGCTTTAGTTGCAAAGATATTACAATATTACTGAAGTAGATGGCCAATAAGAGAGAAAGTTACTTTAGTCTGTGAGAAACAGTAGTGTCAGAGAGAAATTCATTGGGGGAAAATATTTTAGTACCCTTTCCAAAGACCATCTATCTATTTTCTATTCAATACATCATCTATTAAAAAAATCCAAAGAAACGAAAGGATGGATGGGAAATTAGGTCTTATAGCTCACACCCCCTCCCCAGTGGTCAAACACACATATCCAATACATCTCCATTCCTGGTTGATTATCATACTCATCTCTCTCATTGTTCCCTTCTCAGGTCCTGGAAGACCTGGTCCAATATGATGTAATATATTTGTTAGATCACTGCATCTTCCTAGGGAGAATTCAGTCAAATTATCCAGTGACTCGAGTATTTTAAGATCAAGTTTTAATACCTATGGAATTCAGGATAGTGTTTTCTATTTCCATCCATTTGTACGCAAAATTCAAGAAGTCCTTGTTTTTTACTGCTGAGTAATTCAAAACCCATTAAGAGCACCTCTGGAGTACCATGAACCTGGCTTCTTAGCTCACAGAGCACCAGACCCAAGCAGATACATACTGGGTAAATATTCCACAAAACTAATACTTTTTCTTCTCAAATCATCTGTACAACTTCATTGTTGCAACTGAACAGTGAATACTTGTAAGACCATCTTTAAGCACCATAAATTCTTATTATACACCTAAACACAGATTGCTATAATCCAAGAGCACATAATAGTGATAAAGAAAATTAAACAACTAATTGGGCTTCATGAGTCCCTGTCTCAAAAAAAATAATAACAACAAGACACAGATGTCCCATTTATTAGGTGAGTACTCCATAGTCACATATTCTCTGAACATTGACAAATTGTGATTCTCTAAAACTGTTACCCAGTAAAAAAATAAAGGCCTAGGATCTG
>NW_004949221.1:173565-188665 GCF_000317375.1 Microtus ochrogaster | reverse complement strand
TATTTTTGTAAACTGTAGTAGACCTTTAAAAGATGGCTAGGATCTCTTTACAGTTGTAGCAGTAGTTAGCTACAAACTAGTTGATAGTTTTGCTACATATCTTTACATCTCTTCAAAGAATGCCTGTGTCTGTGGGAATTTTCATTGTAGTTTTATTCATTACTTACTAACAAGTTGCTAATGAAATAGGATGAAGAAGAAATAAAATGAAAAATTAAGATAGAGGAGAAATATAATTGGAAAAGAAAAGAAGATAGAAGTATAAAGAATGAAGGAAAACAAAAAAGAAAGAAGAAGAAGAAGAAGAAGAAGAAGAAGAAGAAGAAGAAGAAGAAGAAGAAGAAGAAGAAGAAGAGAAGGAGGAGGAGAAGAGGAAGAGGAGGAGGAGGAGGAGGAGGAGGAAACAGAGGAGGAAGAGAAGGAGGAGGAGGAGGAAGAGAGGAGGAGGATACTGGAACTGGAAACATGTACGTCCCCCTGATTAGAGCTATCCTAAAATCCCTTTCACTATGGTGAGGCAAACTAACCAAACCCTGGGAGGAAGTCAGCAGAGCAGGCCTTTTTGATAATATATAAAAAGCAGGGTTTTGATAATATATAATCCTGATTTTCCTCTCCAACTCTTCAGCATATGAAATAGTTTATTTCTAAATGACATTTTCAAACTCTTTAGTGTTCTATCCTTCCTCTCACACCTATCCTAGTCTCTTCATTTAAACTGCATGCCCATCATTTTCTTCTACATTTCATACAAACTTCAAACTGTCACCTCTCCCTTAATGTCTTCCCACCTTTCTCCTCACATGCATTTTTTTCCTTTCTAGGTTGCTACACTTCTGCATGTAGTCCAAGCTAAACACAAAAAGTGAAAGATTCAGAACTAGGCTCTACATATGAGAGAGTATGATGGAGGAAGGTCATTAGTTAAGTAATAAAGAAACTGCTTGGCCTCATAGGTTAAAACATAGGTGGGAGGAGTAAACAGAACAGAATGCTGGGAGGAAGAGCAAGTGAGCTCAGAGGCCATGCTTCCCTCTCCTGGTCAGACATGATGAAGCTCCCACCCAGGATGGACATAGGCTAGAATCTTCCCGGTAAGTGCACCTTGGGGTGCTACACACATTAATAGAAATAAGTAATCAAGATGTAAGAATCATCCAGTAAGAAGCTAGAGCTAATGGGCCAAGCAGTATTTAAAAGAATACAATTTGTGTGTTGTTATTTCGGGTAAAGCTAGCCAGTGGCGAGAGCTGGGTAGTGGAATGCAACCCACAACTCCTACAACAGAATGGTGCCCAACAGGCTAAGGCGTAAGTAAAAAACAATCCCACACCAGTTTAGAATTATGATTAATAGAATGGTTATTTATTTAAAGGGGAAAAAACTTACAGATCACCATCCCAGACAGCAGCCCTCTGCACAATCAGGAAGGGAGTCTAGTTGCTGGAAGTGAAGCAGGAAGTGAGAGAGAGCCAGAAGGGAAGTGGCCGCTTTTTTTAAAGGGAGAGAGACCACGCCCCAATGGGCTAGTATCTCAGTGACTATTGGCTGGAGGAACAGAAGAACCTCCTGCAACAAGAGTAAATTCAGTATTTGTCATTCTAAGTCTGGATACCCACATCAGTATATTTTCTCTTATTCCATCCATTTACATACAAATGTCATAATTTTGTTGTTCTGTGTAGCTAAAATTCAACTGTGTGCATACAGCATGTTTTCACTATCCATTCATAAATTGGTAGACATCTGGCTTGGTTTAATTTCCTAGTTATTGTAACTAGAGCTGCAATAAACAAGGAGATGTAAGTGTTTCTGTGTCAGGATACTGATTCCTTTGTGTATATTCTCTGGAGTGGATGGTATTAATGATTTGTATAGTCAACATATTTCTAGATTTTGTGTGTATGTTGGATGTGTGTGTATATTTCTAATTTTTGAGGCACCTCTTGACTAACACCTGAAGAGGTTGCTCAACTTTACACTTTCACCTACATACACATCACCACAGATATATGGTGACTATTCGCAGTATGGTAACATGATCTTAAAGTGGGGTTTTTGTTTTATTTTGATTGAGTTGGTTCTTTGAGATATGATCTTTCTGTGTAATTCTGGCTGTCCTAGAAATCACTATATAAATCATTCTGGCCTCCAACTCACAAAAACCCTTCTACTTCTGCCTCCCAAATGTTTGATTAATGGTATGCACCACCACATTTACCTTGAGTAGTTTAAGTTTGTATTTTCAAAATCTAATGACATTGAAGTTATTATCAGCATTTTGTATTTCATTATTATTTTTAGAAGTCTTTTTATTCTCACACTCCATTTATACTGTTTCCTTATTTATTTTTTTAGTTTGATTTTTTTATTTCCTTGAATATTTTAGTTATCAACACCTAGAAGATAGATAACTGGCAAATTATTTCTCCTGTTCTGTAGACAATATCTTCATTCAGTTAAGTATGTCCTTCACTGTACAGAAGAAGCTTTTTAGTTTCATGAATTCTCTTCTGTCATCTGTTGGCATTATTTCATTTGTTAGAGGAATTCAATTTACAAAATCTTCACTTATACCTCAATGATGAAGTGTAAATATACTTTTTTCTACAGTCCCTTTCAAGGTATGACACATAGATCTTTGATTCATGTGTTTTGTGTAAAATGAGATAAAAGATCTAGTTTTAGTCTTCTACAAGTTAGTGTACAAGTTTCCCATGTTTCTTGAAGATACTGCCTTTTCTCTGGTTCTTTTGGGAGTCACAGGCTTATATCTTGGTTCTCAACTCTATTCTAGAAACATTTTTATGTCAATTTTTTAAATAATTTGTTTTATGCATATGAGTATTTTACGTGTGTGTGTGTGTGTGTGTGTGTGTGTGTGTGTGTGTGTGTACCATGTGCATGTTTGGTGGCATGCAACCCCTGGTCCTGAAGTTACAGACAGGTGTGAGCTGCCATTTGGGTGCTAGGAATTGGACTGCAGTTCAGTCAAGGAGCAGCCAATGCTCTTCAGCACAGACCCATCTCTCCAACACCTATGTGTCTCTCTATTTTTGTTCCATTACAGTATTATTTTTTTCTTTTTGTCCCTGCAGTACAGCATGAAATCAGTTTTAGTAATACCTCCTTCAGTAGCTCATTTGATCAGGATTGGTTTTATCATTGATCTTTTGTCCTTTCACATAAATTTTAAGATTGTTTTGTTTTAAGTGTCAGAATGCAGACTTCTGTAGATAGCTGTGAGATATCACAGCACTAGTGCACTGAGGAACTCACAGCTGTTACAGTTGCCTATAGAAGACTTGAAGGAAATTATTACCATCAATAATCCATCAGGAACGGGAGAGAAGCTAACAAGCTGCACTTATAACTCAGGATATAGTGGAATTTAATGACTTATAGGAATAGAAGAGTCCCATTTTTTTTCGGAGATGTGGGTCTCTGCAATTTGACAAAGTTTCAGTGAAGTATGCTGTATCATTTTGGTTGCACTAATTTTATGTTTTTGGAGAATTAATACGAATATTACTTTTGAACTGTTTTTAATTTAATTAATGTATTATATCTCCACTGCAGTTTCACATCCCTGCTCTTCTGCAATTCCCTCACCTCACCTCTCCTCTACACTCCCAATATACTTTTCTGTTTCTGTTCAGAAAGGGCAGGCCTTCCATGGGTATCAACATAGCATGGCATATCAAGTTGCAGGAAGACAAAGCATATTCTCCTGTATTTAGGCTGGTTAAAGCAACCCAGTTTGAAGAATAGGTTCCCAAGAGCCAGCCAAAACATTAGAGACAGCCCCTGTTCAAATCATTAGGAGTCCCACAAGTAGACTAATCCATACAACTGTTATAATATGTAGAGAGTTTAAGTCAGTTCCATAGAGTCTCTACATTGTTGGATCAGACTCTGTGACTTTCTATGAGCCCATATTAGTTGTTTCTGTGATTTTTCCTGTACTATTATTAACCACTATGGCTCCTACAAAACTTCCTTTTTCTCTTAAAAAGGATTCCCTGAGCCAGGCCTAATGTTTGACTGTGGGTCTCTGCATCTGTTTCTATCAGTTACTGGATGGATGTTCTATAATGGCAGTTGTGATAGTCACCAGTATGAACACAGAAGCTGACCAGTTAGGGCTATATATCCACTATTTCTGGGAGTCTTAGCTGGGGCCATACTTAAAGGTTCATAAGAATTTCCCTTGGAATGACTTAGAGTCCAACAATGACTAGCTATGAATGGAAAGTCCTAGAATTTAGTAGCTCATCATTCCCACAGGGCTGAGTGTCTCAGTTGGTCTGCTGAAATCCCAAAGAAGGAATCCATGTGCTGATGGAGGCAAGGGTAACCAGGTAAGGAACAATCTCTTCCTTCTCCCATTATCCTTATATGGGAGCCTTATCTGGGCTTCCAACAGAAGGTGTGGCCCAGATTCAAGGTATTCCTTCCAGTCTTATGATCTTGATAAAAGGAGTGGGTCATCCAGCCTCAAAATCCAGGTCAAAGGCATGTTATCTTCCCGCCTCAAGATCTGAATTGCAAGTGCATCTTCTACTTCTGGTTTATAGTTCATTCCAGACATAGTCAAGATAATAACTAAGAATAGCCATCACAAAAGGGTAGAATCAAACTCAGATTCTCACTGTTTTTGTCTGCCAAGTGCTGATATTAAAAGTATACGGCATCATACCTGACTTCATTTATTTTCAATCACCATATTGCCCTTCTGTATTATAAGACTATATCTTTTTTAAAACTAAAAACAGAAAATTTAATTCAAACAATAATAAGGATCAGCAAAAATTAGATTTTAGATTGCAAAATAGCTGAGTGCAAATGCTCTCTCAAATTTCACTCTTGGTCACTCAGACTCTCCAATCTCCATTAAATGCTCTTTGTGGGTTTCTCCTGAAATGGAAAGTCTTCTGGATAATATACTGATCTTTGTAGGAACTATCTGTGGACCTGGTTTTGAAAATATTATTGTCTTCAAAGATGTTGCTTTGGATATTTCCTGGTTACTGCTATATTTTATTCATCTCTCCCTCTTAATGTCAGTGTAATATAGCCTGTGAGAAGTTTTGGAGTCAGACAAGAAACATATATACACTGAATGTCAATTTCCCCTGTTGATTACTGGTTTGCACAAAAACTTCACAAGCATTTTATTCAATCTTCTACTGTGTTTTAATAACTTTAATAACTGAGTGCTATAATAATAGACTGGGATCATGTAGTTATATATGGAAACTAATTCACAATTCTACATATAACAAGCATGACATATGCAAAGAGAAAGGGTACTTGTACTTTCAATATATAAACCTTGTATTTACTTATCTTAATATATAATCTAGCCCTTCAAGTATTATGATAAAAATTCATGGATAGAGGTATAACATTTATGTTGTTTCTATTTTAATGGGAAATTTCTGGCTCCTCATTATTAAATGTGAAATTAATTTCACTTTTCCTTGCACATACTCTTATTCTGACTACTGTTGTTCTCTATTACTAATTTACTGTGACTGTCCATGATGAATGGTGTGGGATCCTGACACTGCTGTTTCTTCATCTACATGCATACCTTTCACATACATGTCTTAAATTTTACATTGACACTGTGATGCATGGATAAATCTGATTTGTTTGGAGTATATGAAACTTTCGATATAATATTAGATCAAATTTGCATCACTAACAGTATGATCCCTTCTGATAAATGAATATTTAGGCAACAGTTTTACTGTGCAAATATCCCGAACTGTTCTTACTCAAAGTCACATGTAATGTGGTCTTGAGGGACCATCATAACATGTGTGGTTGTATGACAAATAGATTAAAATTGTGGAAGACTTTATATCTTGGCCTAATAAGACTTGTATTAGTTCACACTTATTCTATTACAATGCCTTTATCAGAGATAAAGCCTTAATTAAGTTTAAATGACTCATTTTTAGGATCTGAGATTCTAGCTCTCTAGGTAGGCTCCACTTACATTCAAGCATTTAATCAGGTCTGTATAAGAGAAAGACCCTGTACTCTCCCACAATTATCCTCCCTGACACAAGAAAATCTATTTTTTTCCAGTTCTGTCATGACATCATCAATATGAGGAGATTCATGCTTTAACTGTATTTGTGGAGGGGCACCTTATATCATCTCAACTGGGATCTAGCAAAAAACTGAATATCCTGAAATTCTGACAGTTACCTTGCTTGGAAGCTTATGCAAACAGATGAACTAGACCTTGGGATTCTTTATGAAACCCTCTCAACACAGAGAAATGGATCCTGAGGTCTCATTAATACCACTTCTAGAAATAATCAATTCATGCTGGATCCCAATATCTAAGAAATCAGGAAGATGAATCTGACCTTAAAATGAACCAAGGTGTTCCTGACTCTCCACTTGTGGGCTAACTATCAAATTTGCATATGTGAAAAGAATGTATAAAGCCCAGACCTGTGTTTCTAAGAGATATCTGCTATTTCTGAAAAGAGAAATGTGTAACTTATTAGTACCTGTGCAGAGGCTGAGTTGAATATGGGTGTTTTACTCCCTATAAAAGTTCTGTATTATACCAGAGAAAGATACAGACATATACAACATCCTCTCAACCACTGTAACTTCTTGGTTATTTTCTCTCAACCCCCAATACAGAGGGGCAAGCAGAAAAATCATGATGACCCTTAAAATTTAACATCCAGTCTACCTACTGCATGAGGAAGGAGAATGGGTCATGTATTTCTGAAAAAGATTTTGATAAAATTTATCACCACTTCAAGATAAAGGCTTTGGAGAGTTCAGGAATAAAAGGAACATATCTAAGCATAATAAAAGCAAGATACATTAAACAGTCAGCAAACATCAAATTAAATGGAGAGAAGCTAAAAGAGATCCCACAAAAATAAGAAATAAGGCTGGCCACTCTCTCCATATCTATTCAACACAGTACTCAAAGTTTTATATAGAGCAAGAAGACAACAAAGAGAGATCAAAGTGATACAAATTGGAAAGGAAAAAGTCAAACTTTTATTTGTAGATGATATGACAGTATACATAAGTGATCCCAAAAATTCTATGAGGAAAGTCTTAACACATGATAAAAAAAAAGCTTCAGTAATATGGCAGAATACAAGATCAACTCAAAAAATTCAGTAACCCTCCTATATACAAATTATAAACAGGTAGAGAAAGAAATTAGAGAAACATCACCCTTTTCAGCCACAAATAACATGAATATCTTGGGGTAACACTAACCAAAGTAGTAAAAGACCTGTATGACAAGAAGGTTAAGTCTTTAAAGAAAGAAATTGAAGAAGGTATCAGTGATATGGGATGTCATTCTATGCATGTGTTGCTTTTATTGGTTAATGAATAAAGCTACTTTGGCCTGCCGCAGGGCAGAACTGAGCTAGGTGAGGAAAACTAAACTGAATGCTTTGAGAAAGAAGGCAGAATCAGAGAGATGCCATGTAGTTGCCGCTGGAGGAGACAGACACTGGAACCTTGGGATTGGTATGTAAAATGAGAAAATGTTGATTTTAAAAATATTAATTATTTAAAGAAAGAAAATAGAATTCAAAATAAAAACCAAAAAAATTAAGAAGAACCAATTTGGGTAGTAATGGAACGGTATAAGAAAGAGAGATTAGGGAGCTAGTGAATATGACTAAAATACATTTTACAAAATTCTCAAAAAAAAACCCTACTGAAACTGAGGGGGAAACTAAAGAAAATGTCATAAAAAACATTCTTCATGTCAGAAAGTTACATGAAAATAGAGGTGAGAAGATGTTACTTTCTGAGGTCAAGTCTCTGTTTTACCCACATCCTATGAGACTGTCATCTTTCCACAGGTGAGAAACTTCGTCATCTCACCATGAAGCTGCAACACAAAATAGATTTATTCCTATAAACTTGTACTGCCAGTCAGAAAATTCTAGATTATTTTGTCACAATGGAAATATTAAGTATAAAAATTAGAATTACAACCAGCATAAACAATATCAAGCAAAAAACATGAGATAAATGTTTCAATAATTATCCTATCCTAAGGAGTCTAAATCTCATATTATAAATAACTTGGCTAAGTCATGAGAGGAAAGTAACTACGACTTTCTAATCTTGAACTCCATGGAAGACCTGAGAAGGCAGATAATATAACTTGGGTAAGCAGGAAGTGCAATCAAGCAACTTCAAAATGTCCAACAAGTGACAGAGACAACTGGCTACCTGGGCAATCACCCAAAGTCTCATTTGCAACATTGGAGCAACCAATTTTGGCTTAGGCATAGAGTAACTGATAAACCATTTTCAGAGGCAGTAAATCTTTCAAAACTGTCTTACCCTGTCTTGGCAAGATTTGACATTCTTTTTTCTTGTATCCTGCTTGTCCTCTCTGGACACTGTACATTTTGTCAGTGGTCGATGCATTGGCAAAGGCAATGTTCCTTGCCCAAAGGCCCGTTTTGCCAAAAAGAAAACAAACTCCAAGTGGAGTGTCTTCAGTGCTCAACATTCTCTCGGGAATGGATCTGTGCTTCCAGGAACAATCATGTCTCACGTCAACAGAACCCTCGGTTATTTAAATGCCATGTTCTACAGTACTTTGAAGTGTTTGAAGTTACCTATCTATGCAGAAAACAATCCCAATGTATATAAAGAGCCTAATTAGTCTAACCATAAATATGACAAACATGGATGACTATTGATCTATAATTCTTAATACCTTTATAGCTTAAAGACTAAAACTTCACATTAGAATATTAAACAATCTTTAAACAACTATGCAACAAATGAGAATGACCTCAAAATGTAAACAATGTATAATTATCTTGATTTAAGGTAGAAATGTATAGTGCAATATGACAAATATATCCTAAAATTTTATCAATATACAAAATGTCTTAAGCAAAGGTAGAAGCATACATACATACAATATGACAAAATAACTTTGCCTAGATGTACAAATACTATAGACAGAAATAGGAACATATTAGACATAATTTGAATTTGTATCAATATATATGACTCTATACCAATGCAAACTGCCTAGAAATAATAGCTCACAAGCACTAACTCTATTTCTCACTATTATTATTAGAGTAAGCTCACAGTAATCTATCTATTATCCCATCCAATTTCCCTTTTTGTTTTCAAAAGAGGTCCTTGAGCCTACATAATTTCCACCCCAACCTCCCACCTTATATCAATTATAATCAACCCCTAATTGATGTCCCTAGCCCTGAGGACAAACTTTGTTGGGAGATGGGACATCATCTTCTAGAATTACTTCCACCTGTCATGGGGAGATGTTCTTTCTATGGGATCCTGGAAAAGTAAAATGATGGTTAAGTTTCAAGATTACTGTCTGGTATAATTGCACATATTCTCTGGATATTCGGTAGGGATTTTCTGAGGATCCTATTTAGAGTCCTGGCCAGAATGTTTAAAAAGGGCCATCATTTCAGCTAACCAAGTTGGAACCAGATTGAGCAGCTGGTACTCAAAACAGGTCTTGTAGTAGCACTATCAGCATCATGACATCATATCAACCAGGTGGAGTTGTTGTGGGGGCCCCATCTTCTTCCTGGAAACTTCAAAGATTACTTCAGGAAAATTCATTGTTCATTGTGGACAACTTAAACATTATTTATACAGACATATATTCAATGTAAGGTACGATAGAGACAAAAATAGGTACAGAGAAAAGTAAATTATTTTCTAAATTGTTCCTTCTTTCTGTTCCATACCAGATGGCTCCTGACATAAGACAGGAACTCTGAATTTTTCTTTTAACAACAAGGAAGAGAGATCAGGGAGCTAGTGATTATGATTAAAATACATTTTACAAAATTCTCAAAAAAAACTACTAAAACTAAAGAGAAACTAAAGAAAATGTCAGAAAAAAATTCTTCATGTCAGAAAGTTACATGACAATAAAAGTGAGAAGATATTACTGAGGTCAGGTCTCTGTGTTACCCACATCCTATGAGGCTGTCATCTTTCCACAGGTGGGAAACTTTGTCATCTCACCAAGAAGCTACAACACAAAATAGATTTATTCCTGTAAGCTTGTACTGCCAGTCAGAAAATTCTAGAATATTCTGTCACAATAGAAATAGCCAGCTTTCTATTGTTTAGCATAGCATCTATCAGAAGCATGTGTTTTCTAAGCAGGCAAAATACAACATTCATATGGCCTAGAGATCACCATATTTAATAGCTCAGATAGAGAGTAAACTTCATCATTGTATGAGTTTATTGTTATTTTGTGGAATTACTTGGTATATACCTGAGTGTACATCTTAGGATTCTTAGAATCTCTTGAATATCTTCAGCAAGAACATGAAAACGAGTTACCCAAAATGGTATGTGTGAATGTCTATCATAGCTTGACATGTCTACACACTTATAATGGGTTGTTGGATAATTAGGTATCTGTTAAGGGGCTCTGATGTTTTAAAAAATATCCTACAAATATACAGGCATTCATTCTGCACTTGGCACTTCAGGCTTTTTATAGAAATACATAAAAAACAAATAGGAACCAAATGACTTCGGCATATCTAGGGGAACAGCAGGTAGAGTAATTTATATTTCAGGTGACTTTTATTGGATTGGAGTACATGATTTAGGCTGAGTAGCACAAAATATCACATGAAGATGTGGGAGAAGTTTAGAATCCACTAGATATTCAGTTCACAAGCCTGAATATCTCAGCATTTATAGTCTGCTAAAGAAGGACTGGATGATTTCTGTAAATTTACTACTCATCATTTCATATGGGATTGCTGGAAAAGATATGTTAGAAAGAGTAGTAAAATTCCAGGGGGTGGTGGCGCACGCCTTTAATCCCAGCACTCGGGAGGCAGAGGCAGGCAGATCTCTGTGAGTTTGAGGCCAGCCTGGTCTACAAAAGCTAGTTGCAGGGTAGGCTCCAAAGCTATAGAGAAACCCTGTCTTGAAAAAACAAAAAAAAAAAAGGCAGTAAAAAATTGGAAGAAGGGGGGAGGAGGAAACTCAGAGTAATGAATCAAAGGTGAAAAGGGAAGGAAGACAAAACAGAAATGGAAAGAAAGCATGTGCTCACCAGCAAAGATTAAGGGTATACTGACAAAATCAGAACAGTTTTCCCATCTTACATCTTTACACATAAGCCGCTATATGGAAGTGCTGAAAAGTCTGGGGGAATTCTTTCCCCATCAGTTAGTTCTTGCTTAAAATATACTTGCATAATTGACCAAAAGAATCTTTTATTTAATTTGATCTCAAAATAAATTAAATGTTAAGTTTAATTATCACAGCAGCATATAGGAAAATATGAACGGAGAAAAAATCTCGTGAAATTTCATGAGAAATTTCATGAGAACTGACAATTCTGTAAAGATATTGCCCATTTGCAGGTTTAGTGACAAAAAAACAGAAGCATGAGTTGAGCCCATGACACAAATTCAAATTTTCATGTGGCATATATCTTTACCAGGTTTTTCTTTTGGTCTGCTAGATATGAACTCTGGCTAGGAATTAATGGTCACAGTCAAAAATAGCTATGACCATGGTTTCCCAGGTTTCACCATATACTCTAGAAAAAAGAGTTATAGGTATCAGGTGGGAGATCCTTGCTGAGGATCGAGAACTTAAGAATTGTTGAAGATTCCACTATGGGACTGGACAGTCAGAGTTACAATTCTTAGACATTTTAATAGGGAAAAAATGAATTAGTTGACTGTGTTCAGACATGTTCAACTTCAGGGAAACAAAGTGCTCAGAGAAGCTGACAGGGACATCTTTTCCTTGTAGCTGCAGGGAGCTTTATTTTCTGTAGAATGTCTTGCAAGAGCTGACCAAAACTGGCAAATGAGTAGGGTGTTGTTAGAACATTTGAGTCAAGGATGTGGTCACCATAGCCTCAGTTCACACTTCATAAAACTCACAACTTGAGGGTTGCACAGCTTTTATCCAATCTAGAATGCAAGGTATAGGGGCCATGTGAAAATTTCACATAAGACTTGCTGTTCAACCAACCTCTAACCAAAGCCAAATGACACTGAAATATCTCTGTTAAATGTTTCAGGAACAACAGAAATTGTGTCATTACTTTTTTCAAATTTCATCATTCTATATAGCAGCTCTGTGTTGCCTGTAGCCAGCAACCTTCCCTTTCTCTTCCCAGCTCTGTATCAACACTGTATCAGACACTTGAAAACCTTCAGAAGACAATGTATGTGCTAAACATATTTACTGCCTGAAATAAATGAGGGGAGAAAATTAAACCTATGTTGATGACAGACATGTTAGTTAATTGTAATGTGAAATTCATAACATGAATAATTTATAAAATCATCAAATTACAAAGCTCAAATACATACACTTCTATTTAGAAATGTTTCACCTAAGGTCAGGAAAAGGGATTTGTTTTCTCTTTCAGTTTTGCATTTCTATGTGATCAATTTTTTTTGCTTGCTTACTTTAAACAAAAAAAATAGTTTACCTGTGTAAAGTTTGATTGAATTTGAATCTTACCTCTAAAACAGAAAATTTTAAATAATGAAAATATGATTATACTCTCCTCCACTTTCCCCTCTCCAATTATGCCAGTGTTCCTCTCTCCCGTGCCTCAAATTGATGGTTTCTCTTTTAATTGCTTTATCTATATGCATAAGTATATAGACACAGCCTGCAGAGTCCATTTAGTGTTGTCTGTATGTGACTGCAGGGTTCACCATTTGATATTTGATGAGAAATTTAGAGGCTATCATTGAAGAAGATTGATCCTCACTATCTCAACATTCCTTAGTTATCTTTTGTTCTTTATCTAGGGGATTGCCATGTGAAACTTGGTCCTTCCCAGGTATCATGTCTACTGGTGTTACCTTTGTTCAGATCTTATGTAGTCAGCCATATTTTTGAGGTACCATAGGTATAGGTTCCCTGTCATTTTTTTTGTGAGACACAATCTCACAAAAGTTTTCCAGGTCTTATGATGCTTAAAGTCTTTTTGGTCTCCTCTTCTGTGATAATCCCTGATCCTTATGTGCTGGAACTGCATTTTATATTCATCGATTAGAGCTGGACACCCCACATCAACACCAGTTATTCTCTGATTTCTATGATGGTCTCTGTCTCCTGCAAAAAAAAAAAAGTGTCTATAATTAGGGGTGAAAACCACACTTGCCTATTCATTTGTCCATTCTTTTAAAACTAAGAACAAACCAAGAGAACAAAATATTACATTGGTGACAGGATTCAGTAGGTTTGGAATAAATACTTTTCCTGCTCTATGTTTTAAGAGGATAATTAAGTTGTAGGCTATGTACTTTTTAAAAAATTACCTGACTAGTGCCTCTGCATTGGGAAACCAATAAAGGGATTCATGCCTGAGAGAGAATAATTATCCTTTTTCTAGTAGTTCTCTGCCTAAGGATTGACTACATGAAAATTCCTTCTTTCTACAAGAATATAGCCATTGGCACTGAATTATTCTGTCCTTATTTCTGTGAAAAACGATGTTCTATTTCTCCAGCTATTTCTAGAAGAAACTGTTTCCCTGAATTTCCTTGCATTCTGGATCTTGGAATATGTCTGCAATTTCTTCTGTGATGTGAGAACCACAGTGGAACACCGGACTATAACCCCAAGGTCCAAATCAGGAACAGAATGAGAGAAAGCATGAGCAAGGAACTCAGGACCGCGAGGGGTGCATCCACACACTGAGACAATGGGGATGTTCTTTTGGGAACTCACCAAGCCCAGCTGGACTGGGTCTGGAAAAGCATGGGATAAAACCGGACTCCCTGAACATAGCAGACAATGAGGACTGCTGAGAAGTCAAGAATAATGTCATTGGGTTTTGATCCTACTGCACATACTGGCTTTGTGGGAACCTAGACTGTTTGGATTTTCACCTAACTAGACCTGGAAGGAGGTGGGAGGTCCTTGGACTTCCCACAGGGCAGGGAACACTGACTGCTCTTCAGGCTGATGAGAGAGGGGGAGCTGATTGGGGGAGGGGGAGGGATATGGGAGGTGGTGGCGGGGAAGAGACAGAAATCTTTAATAAATAAAAAAATAAAAATTAAAAAACAATTTTAAAAATTAAAAAAAGGTTTATTTGATAAAGGATTGATTGATACTTGAAGCCATAAAAAGAAAACAAAACCACAACAGACTGATTCAGCTGTCATAGGCCACACATCTGGGTGATATGTCAGCACCCAGCTTCAACAGAATTCACACATTACAGGGTAGGAGACTGGTTTAGAATTATTAATCATAAGGAACAGAGATATGACAGAAATAACAAAACAATATCAGGAGGGAAATTCAGTGAATACTGATTATGCCTGCATTTATTTTCCACATGCTTACATGCTTCCCTCCAAAAAGAGAGGGGGAGGAAACAGACTTCATTAACTTAACATGATAGACTTGAATTCTCTGACCTTTGGTCAAGGTGGGAAAGATCTGCCTCGGTACTGAAAATACTAATTAACCATACCCTATGTCAAGATCTCTTGTTTGTAGCCATACTTGTTGTCAACATCTTTGAAAGAGCAAGGATAAGCTCAAACTCTGACCATTAGCCAAGGCAGAATGGGCTTACATCTGTGGGCCCTGGCACTCAGCAGATTGTACTTATATATTCATGCACACGGAAATTTACATATATATTTCATACACGCATATATATAGCAATTATAAAAATAGGTTATCAACTTGACACAGGGGCATTGTAGAAGTTAGAGCATGTAAAAAAAATAAAAATAAATAAAAAAAAGAAGTTAGAGCATGTATATCTGTGAGGGGCTAGAGGGCTTAGTAAGAGAGGAAAACGGTGTAATCTTATTTTAATTAAAAACATTTTTTAAATTTTTTTTTATTGAGAAAAGGAAAAAAAAAAGTTTCCGCCTCCTCCCAGCCTCCCATTTACCTCCCCCTCCTCCCACACTTCTCCCCCTCCGTCCACTCCTCTCCCCCTCCCTCTCCAGTCCAAAGAGCAGTCAGGGTTCCCTGCCCTGTGGAAAGTCCAAGGTCCTCCCCGCTCCGTCCATGTCTAGGAAGGTGAACATCCAAACTGGCTAGG